>NC_133897.1:37074512-37369512 GCF_964199755.1 Larus michahellis
CTCAGCATCTTTGCATTTCGTTGCTCTTCCAGTGAATCACAAAAAAAACTAAACTGCCTTTGGCAGCCCTGCATGGGACAGATGTTTGTAGCCAGAAGGTTGTTTTCCAAAGTAAGCCAAACTGTAACCTTTGACGTGGGATAGGTTTTGCAAAGTTCTTAGTCTGGACTAGAAAAGACTATGCACATACCTCAACCATCAGTATCATATGATGCTTTGGTCTAAAACAGGCAGGAGTCCATCCTCTCTCTGCATGGGCAGCAGAATTTTTATGAAACACCCTGACACCTCTTGGTTTCTAACCTTAGATGTTTTTCGTACTAACTACCTCCTGCCAGCAGTCATTAAAAGTCCCTGCCCAGTCCCTGGTTGTCCATAGCACTTCCCAAGTCACTCTGCTCAGGTGTTGGCAGTTCTGACAGCTCAGTTGCCCTCAACTAGGACTGGCTGTGTGAACGCAGCACCTGCAATCTGTTGTCTGCTCCCAGGGAAGAAACTTTCCCCCCTGCTCTCTATAAGACCACAACAAAAAGAAAAAAGGGGAAAAAAAGCAGCTAGACTTTTCAAGTAGAGTTTTCACAACTATGTCTCAAAAGATTGATTTTTACCTACCTTCCTTCCTTGCGTCCTTCCTTCCTTCTCTTAGGTTTTTCCTTTCGTTTTTCTATTCCTTCTTTCTTTCCTTCGTTACTTTTTTCTCCCCAGTCTTCTCTCAAAAAAACTGCAGAAGAGAGGAAATGCAAGAGACAGCAAAGGAGAAAAAAGAGAAAACTGAACATGAAAAGCTAACTGTTAAACAACCTCTACCAAGGTTCTACAACCTCTACCAAGAATCTCTACCAAGTTGTAGGGAAGGTGGGTGAAAATCCTGAATGGCTTTGTTAATGTTTTTGAAAACTGACCAATTAAAAAAAAATCATGAAAATGTCTTTTTGACTTTAAATAATCTGTATCTATTTTATAACCAGCCCTTGCTCCACACCTGTAGAAAATATGCACGTTTGATAGAAAATAATTAGTTCAAACCCAGCCTCTGAGAAGGCTTGTACAGCATCCCCCTCCTCTTACAAAGGTTTAAAGGCACTAGATCTGGATAATTTGTGACACTAACAAATTGTTTGTAATTTACTTAGGGAAGATTTCAGTTTACTGGATTGGTAATTTTTAACCATCCTGATCTAAGACTGACCTGATTTGTGGGCAAATTAGATAGTTGTTGCCCTGGGCACCAGAGTACTTCTTTTAGCTTGATGAGCTGACAAAACCGTTGATGTAGTCCACTCTATACACACAGGGAGAGGGTGGCACTGGATATTTCACAAAATAGCTAAGCAGTTCTGTACAGATGTGAAAAATTTTCTTTTTTTTTTTTACTGACTTTTAATACCTAAAAGTCATTATCCTTAATCTAAAAACTTGCTAAGAAGGTATGAAAATTTTTTTTTAAAAAGCACTTTTTTTTTAATAGTTTTACAACTTTATGTTTCTTGACATTCCCATTGAATTCATTCTGTGCTTCTGGCTTCCAGCCAGTAGTGTGAGCATATAGCCCTCTCACAGCTTTGCCCAGCATCTCGTGAGAAAAGCATCATCAGTTGCCCCAGGAAAGTAAAAGCTGGTGCAGTAAACTATGTTCTTCTCTCAAAGCCAGAAAGCATAAAAAGTGACTTCCAACTGTTGAGGATCAAAGTTTCAAAACTGATCACCATTGGCACATCCATCTAGCCAGCTCTGATCTGGGGAGTCATCATCATGCACATTTTAGGTCATCAAATGTTATGTTTTATTTTGAGAGCTATGATGGTATCTAACACTATGACAACTAGATCCCTGCCCCAAAGAGTGCTGATCTCAAGAACAAAGAGTCTGGGTGACCGCTGAAGAGTTGTAGGAAGGCAAGGAAGGGATTTACCCTGAGTAAGCGTCACCAGATTTGTTTGGCAGTGTTGTGCCTCAGACACAGAAGCTGAGATTTCAGGATTAAACAAGGCATGGAAAGGGAAATTTGGATTTTGGTAGCTGGGTGAGGCCGACTGGCCATCCAAGGCAGAAATGTGATGGCCTAGAAACTGTGGGACTGTGAGAAAGGAAAGCCTTCCTTACACATAGTGGGCAGAGGTGAGAGGCAGAGAGAATGAGCGGCAAGTGGACAACTATACCATAAAGAAAGGGAATGACTGAAAATGTGGATGATGGTGAGTAGGACATAAAATATCTTGCTTTCATTTAAGCCCAGGGTTTAAGAAAGGGGCTATGAGACGCTGGAGATGCCATCATTTCAATGGAAACATAAAACCAAAATCTGGATCACTTACACTCATTAAAGGTTTGCTGGCCCTTTTTTACATACATTTTGGCCCCATGAATTTTAACCCAGACATGGGTCAAACTCCAGTTTAGGTCTCCATATGTTATTTTCCTACAATTCACTCCATCATTCCACTTAAAGCTGTTGCTCCTAGAAATACTGTTACATAGCCACTGTGGCAGCACACAAGCTAGAATCAATGCTGAATGATAAGCAATAAACCTGCACTACAGCTCTGGCTCTGTATGTACGTCTCTCAGTCGAGACCCATCCAGAGAGTTATATCTATAGAAATGATTTTAGATTATCAAAGGCACCATCACAAGCTCAACATCCCTCCGTGTATGCATCTGCAGTTACAGCCATTCACTTACACATATATACAGCAAGGTGCTGTGACAGCCCAGCATGAAAAGGGCTACGCAGTTCCTGCCATCACAGCCCTGATCAAGGTAAGACTGCAGCTGGGGAAGGGGAGAAAGTGAAAAAGAAGATACAAAGGGAAAAGACACTTCCCTTTGCCTTGCATAGGGCTGAAGCTGAAATGGCCTTGAGTGGTTATTGCCCGGTAGTTCAACTTGATTTGTTCTGCCTGTGAGTTTTGATTTGGAAATACAGCAAGCCTGAGGAAAGGGATACGAAGTGACCTGTGGCTGTGACTTATATTTTTCCTTCCCCAGTGGATGTCCCTGCACACCTGCTTGCAGTGTAATAGCGTAATAAATTGAGTGCATATCTATATCCACAAAGGGTCAAACTCTGCTCAGAATTACACCCGTGTAAATCCCCAATAACTCCACTGGCCTCACTGGAGTTATTTGGCACAGATTTACACTTGTGTAACTGAGAGCTGGTTTTAAGCTACAGTCTGAAAAGTGTTTCACCTTCAGGGTAAAAAAAATGCTACTAATGTCGGTTCTTGTTACATTTAAAATAACCAGAAGGAATTTCACCTGGATGGGATCCATTCATAATCCATGACATTCCCATGAACCTTTTTCCCTTATTTCTGGTGTGCATGGAAAGATGTCAGATTTTAATTCACAGTGCATCCATGCCTTTTGTTTTGGAAGGACCATTATGCCTTAGATCAATCATTCGGAAAAGGTGTCTATATTGATAACACATTTGTCTCTGAGATGCTACAGGATGTTCCAAGCCAGATTTCCTTTGAAGCCAGGCACCGCTTTTACTATCAAAGCATGAAAAATAGTTTGCCTTCATGACATCAAATGCAGCCAGCACCCCTCAGCAACGCTGAGGGCTGAAGTGAGACACCAGTTACATCACGTAAATCCAGAAGAGCTCTAGCCACTTAGGCTCCCATTACTGCGATGCAGCTGGCCGCAGCACGGGTCCCGTGGCTCGGAGGCTGCTGCGCTGCCAGGAGGCAGCACACAAACTGCACGGGTCACCCTTCAGGCACAGGGCAGGCTGTGACCCGTAGACGCGCAGGTAAGAAGGAGAGGTGTAAGGATCATGAAAATATAGGCTGTCAATTGTGACCTTTTGCATGCATCGATCCCAAATTGAGCTGAATTCCTTTAAAATATCTGAGCCATCAGTGATGATGTCAGAACACTTCTGGCTCTAGGGATTCAAAGAATAATGTTCCTGAGGTCTCCCCACCTCCTTCATGCTCCGTGTTGGAGATAGGGAGGGAATGATCTGACACACGTTCCTGCCAAACAGCTAAATTTCATTAAGATACAGCAGAAAGGCATGCGAGTTTGCTTTGCGACCCTATTAGAGCTTACAGTTATCCACAGACCAGCTTTAGTTAGAAATACAAACTTTGTTCTTCAAATAACCTCAGCTTGAACTGAGTCCTGGAAGGACTATCTTTGAGTTAAGGTAATACGAAGCAATAAAGCTTCCTGAGAACAGAAGACTGCCAAAGTTTAAGTGGTATATTTTATGATCTGGATTATTGTCCATTGGGGGACTCAGATGAAAACACAGACTCATTTCATTTAGATCTCTAGTTGTGATTTGAACCATGATCCAAATTTCTAATAAAAATACTCAAAGAGAAAAGCTAGTGCTTTATCCACTACATACCAAGCCTTGCTGGCCCTTTTCTAAAAAATCACAGTAATCCAAGGTCAAACAATACATGTGCAACAACTTTAATATTCCACAGAATTTAGCTTCCACCATTTCAGCTCTTTCAATAGCACAAACCACATACAAAATGATGTACCGTGGGGGTATATCAGATGTGATAACAATGATTATGCAAATCATCTGCAACAAGAACAAGAAGAAAAATGTCTTGGGTATCTCTGTAGAAAGGAAGCATTTCCACAAACGATTTTGTGCAATAAATCTTCGCTATTTCTTGGGCTCGTCCTAGGAAGCAGTCAGTACAGAGAGCATTTTCCATTCTGTCAGAGGACACAAAAAAGTACACGTGCAAAGATATGTACCAAGCCGACCCGCCTCTGCATCTTGGGAAGACAGTCATATTAGCAAGTGATCAAAAGTATGTTTATATTTTTTCTCCACAAGAGAATAAGATTCAAATGACCTGGTTTCTGTAGGCAGCATGGGAGCAAAAAAAAAATCTCTAAATAAAATTGACTACAACCAGCTACATCCTCTCATTCAAGATGACAAATGGTCTGACTTTTCTGGAAGGTCATTAGTCAAACTCAATTTTGAAATATTCAATTCAGAAAAAAAAATTAATCTTTAAGTGAAAGCCGCAGCTCTACTGAGCACTAAATAACAAAACTCTACCAACATGTTTTCTCTCATTTGGTCCTATTAAGAAAATCCAACCTATAAGCTATATCTGAGTAAGGAGAAGAAAAGTAAATTTTTTTTTTCTCTGGCAAGAGTCAAATGGTCCACAGGAGTTAGATCTGTCTTTATAGTTCGCCTATACAGGAATGCAGCAGAACACCTATATTGTGCTAAAGAATCAGAGGTAGCCTGAAATACAGAAATTCTCAGAAATACAGTACAGAAAAGCCATCGTTCTGTCCAAAACAGAATAGAAGCAGCTCCTTGTCTTGATGAAGCACCTTACAATGTAAGAGGGAGAAGAACTGTTTCTCCCAGAAATATGTTTTGATTTCTACAGGTATGCTATTGATAAGATTTGCGAAATTTGTATCATCTTACAGGTCACGGCCTGCCTTTTGTGATCTCTCTCCATTACTGGTGATGTGTAAAAAATATTTCTCTCATCTTCTGAGAAGGTAAAAACTTTCAAAAATATTCTCACTCTGCTTCAGGCAGAAGACAACTTTCTCTCTTCTCTCTCTTCCTGTGCTTGCCAGTCATGCCATGACAGGCTACTGATTCAGGTACTCTCCCGGAGTCATAACGTCTCAGATTCAGTGTCCTTGAGGACATCCTCAGGTGTTTGTTTGAAGTGGAACTGCCCGCATGGGAGCCACCAGGAAACACCCTTTCCCAAATGCTTGAGATATGGGACCTCCCACCTCTCCAAGATGCCAGGAAATCCCCATGGATGACTAGGTTCTCTGGCTTCTCTTTCTCTCACGTTTTGTCCAGAAATTCTGGTCTGAACCTGAAGTCTCCCTCTCTCAAGTGACAGTTTTGCCAAAACAGGAATACATTTGCAAATCACCATTGTCCATCCCAAAATGCACTCTGTCAAAAAAATACCAGCCTTCTTGCATCTGAGATTCATTACCCAGCACTTTTTGTTTTGTTTCAGAAACAGTGAGAAGTACACAGTATAAGAAATACAATTCTAGTGAAAATTTTAACTAAACCATCGTTTGTACATCTATATTAAATTCATGGAATCTACAGCCCACAGAGCAAATGCCCTTAGACCTACATCAACAACTGGTTTGATAACGAAAAATGAGAAAGAATTTGACAAAACAATATCAGAGTACTCACAATATTTTTCCTGTAATGTATTTGTCAGCTAACACTTGACTACATGAATAGCTCAAGCGAAAGACACATGAGAGTCCTCAAGCTGAGCACTTGATTTCCACCATCTTTGAATCACCCTCACTACTGCATTTGGATTGATAAGGATTAAATTAATCTATTCTACCAAAAAGCCAAGATAATTCTGTGTAGAACACGGGAGGCATGAAGTGAAAAAATCCACTTGTGCATCTTATACATGAGCTGCATTATCTGACTGTGACTCCTTTTTTGTGGAGATTTGTGGCCACTGGGTCTGCATGAGCACAGAAATTCACTATTCATAATTTTTACGTACCATTCTCTGATGTTCTTTTCCCTCTTATGAGGTTCCAGTAACCTAGTAAGAGGCAAAGACAGGCTACGTGACCAATCACAAATAATAAATAGTAAAGAGCTCATGAACAAACCTCTAGTCTGAAAATTATTGATCCAAATTTTCTGGTGAAAACTTATGAATACTGAACACAACCATGGCTAATAGGACTGGTTCGTTCATGAAGGATTCTCTCACGCTGCATAGTTTTATTACTATATGTATGACTAAAAATTTCTCTATAAAAATATATTAAAACTGTCAGATTTATAGAAGTCAGACAAATCCTCCATTTTTCTGCTCACAACCTCTCTAAATCCCTTTGCGGAAGATCCCAGACCTCAACTGCATTCCTCAAGGATTTACAGGGCACCAGAGGAACAGCAATCAGCTCCAAATGAATATGTGCATTCAAAAGTATATGGAGGCTTTTCCAGTTTTTCAGGTATTTCACTCAGATTTATCTTCCTGAAGGCACTGGATGTATTTGCAAGGGCAATTTTAACTGCTGCTCCACTCTGCCACTTTTCAGCACATCCATTGTGTCCTGTTGATGGGAATAAACACCATGTAACCAGAGGCGAAAGGAAGAGTGGCTGGAATATTGGAGGGAACCCACAAAATCAGGTAAAAAAACGACACATACTTAAGAAGATTTACTCCTCCTGGAATAATATGACCTAAGACTGTGGATCAGCTTCTGATGTCAGTTACCATGGTGTTAATCTGAAGTACCAGCACTGATGTCGGCAGAGGCACCCTGGATTTAGGGCCTGATTCAAAGATTGCCACTGATTTACACTGACTTTGTAACAGCTGGTTATTCCAGCACAAGAATTTGGCCTAGAAAAAGATAACAATGCTTTTACCAATGCTGCATTATTCAATGCTTTTTACTAGCTTGCATAATGCTTAAAAAGGTTTACTATTTTCTCCTTTCTGCTTGTTTAATCCATGTTTATGTTCAGCTCCAATTCTAATTATATGTACAGAGAAGTAAATTTTATTCACCCTTTCTGCTATCCTCCCTTCACTTCCTGTAGCGTTTGCAAGATATGAACACAAAGAAAAATGTGGCAAGAAAAGCATGGAAAAATGCCTCACTACAGAATAAACATCAGATCGCAAACTATATTTCTTTCTTCTTTGCATTCCACCCTGTATTTTATCTGGGATAAGTTATTATTCATATTGCATACCATGTTTTGTTATTCTCCGGTAAGGAATGAAAATGTCTTCAGACATGGGTTGATGAGGAAAAAAAAACCATTGTTAGTGCGTTGTCAGGATTTGCTTGCTAAGTAAAAATGACATTGTTATTGTACACAGATTTTTAGTTGAATATTTACATAGATAATAGGATGAGCTGGATGCACCTGTTTTCTAAACAGTTCAGTATGAATTAGATTAGCGGGATATGATTTATTTGGGTCAATAGAAATAGATCTTCCCAGTTGTCCTGGAGAGCTGAAAAATAAATATGGCAGCTGCTGCATTTTGCACTACAGGTGCTGAAGAAAGCTCTGCACTCTCCTGAAACAATGCTCTAAAAAGGAAAAGGCTGCAAGGATCTTTCTTGCTCTTCCCTCTTCTGTCTCTCTGGGTAGAGGCCTTGCAGGATGCCTCCAATATCATTTACAGCCAGAAGAAGAGATGGCCAATTATTTTTGTTGTGGAAAAAATTGACAAATAGGAAAAAAAAAAAAAAAAAAAAGAGCATAGGTCAGTTTTTTCCTTACACAAAAATAAAAAATCCAACACCTGCTCCTTTACCAAGAAAATGCTCCTGCTTCTCACACAAACATTTTGTCTTGCCCAGTTTTTTCTTCTCTTTCTTGCAAAAAAAAATATGGAAACTTTTCCAGAAGAAGAAAGCTTTCAGAGAAACTTCCACTGAGGTCAAAACCGAGTTTCCTGGTGAAAACCAGTTTTAATGAGGAAGCACTGGCCAGCTATAATTGTCCATGAGGTCGTAGGCAGAGCGACTAGGGAGAGAAAGGAGAGGAAGCCAACAATAGTGAGTGCTTGTGTCTTTCTGAAAGAACAGTATGGGTTACGGCAGGGGCAGGCTGTGCTGCTCAGGGCCGTTGCATATATCGACTATGTGTCAGGTACTCCAGCTGCGCTCTCCCCATGCCTCCCACTGCTCCCGCTAATGGTGGGATTTCAACCTGAGGTGAATCCTGCTCATCCTTTTGAGATGGAGTGGCTGTAAGCTCTTGCCTTGACTAGCAGCCTTGGCAAGAGGTTTGCAAGAGCTTAAGGTGGCTTTTGAAACAGCCCATCACGGAGTATGAGCAGAAGAGCACTAGTTGTCACCATAAAAAGAACTATATTATGTGGGTGCTAGAAAAATAGTGTGGCAGGTATGGAGAATATAGCATGAACGTACAGACCAGAAAGCCACCGAGTGGGGAGATATAGTGGGAGAGGGGGGGATAGCTGCTTTCACATTGTTCCATCACAGTATATGCCCTGCACTAGGTAATATTTGGGAGAGGGAGCATAATAACCCTTTCATTTCAGTTCCTTCAGATGCCAGAGCTCAGACACATAAATATGGCTAATGTTATGCCTCTGCGGGACCAAACAAATAAATAAATGCATAAAGAGACAGTTTCTTGCATGGTTTGGCCAGCCAGAGATTAGACTCCCCCCTCCCCGCCAAAATAGACCTCCCTCCTCCAAGAAAAATCTAGAAAATTGAAGTGTTTTTAAAACCCCATATACTGAGTATACCTTTCTTATGCTACAGGCCGCTGCCTTTTTCCACCCAACACATGGTAAGGATTATATTTAAATAAAGATTTAACACTCATAAATGGTTTCTTTTAATATTGCTGTAAAGTAATGGTTCTTTTATGGGCGAATTTAAATGTAATTCCACTATGTACAGCTGTGCCAAACAGTACGGTATCATTTTATGCAGCCATAAGCAAGGAGGCACGTTGACCAACAGTGCCTGTGAGCAGAGTGTGGATTTTATTAGCCAATATGAGCTGATGACCCATGAGCAGAGTCAGCTTTTGCATCTTGTAAAGTCGACCATTGTAAAGGTACCGCCGCCTGCGGATAGCGAGCGGCTTCCAGCTCGGAGCAGCTGAGCACAGCCTCCTGGCTCGGGCAGCAGCAGCTCCTCTTCAGCTTGCAAAGGTTTGTTTCCCAACACCACTATCTGTTCAGGCTTCACCTCTCCTGGCAGGGATGCGGCTGCACTGGCTTTGTATGCACTACCGAAGAGCTCGTGTCAAACCCTCTATTTACTGGTTGCCACCTCTGCGAGCATCTGCCCAGCTGAGCCAGCGTCAGACTCCCTGTGGCCCCAGGCAGAAAGTCAGGCTTTTCCTTCCCATCCCCAGATGCACAGAAGGACTTGCATCGCTGCCTAACGTAGCCTAGCAGCAGCTGGCACACGCAACCGTACACAAGGCTGTTTCAGATTAAAACTAAGAGTCGAGTTCCCAGCCCAGGGTATTACATGGCACAGATATTCGCAGCTCTTTGCAGCCTCCCAAGAAGAAGCATTTGGTGACTTTTCAGAACTCAACCCAAACTTTTTTCCAGAACTCGTTGCTGGGATGGGTGTTTACTGCCTGGTTTAAAGACATTCTTGACTTTAAAAAAAAGGCAGGGTTATTTTGCTGCCTCATTTTTGCAGCATGGTATTCCTTGCACCGGTGGGTTTACTGTCACTCTTGTTATAGTCATCCATGGGAAATGATAGACAAGGCTGGAGTGGGCCTAATTGTCCTAAAACAATGGTCTCTCGCCTTGCAAAGTGTCATGTCATGTTTCCACTGCCACAAGATCTCATACCAGATGACATCTAAGTAATTATTTATGCATTTTCCTGAAATTATTTCCCTCCTCTTTTTTAAAGAATCTTAGTTTTGATGCTCAGAATACTGCAAATACTTTACAAAGTATCTCATAATAAACATCATCCCCACCCCTAGCCACTGGAGGCTCTCCCATGCTCTCCTATGTTCCACGATAGGCAAGGTCCTGCCAAAACAAACCTTGGCGGATCAATCGCCCCAGTGGAATGAGAAAATGTTATTCAAAGCCCACTGCAGAGCAGCCACTTGGCAGGGCTCATTGCCATCCATGCAGCATATGAAAAGAAACCCTTTATTTATTTCAGTCAACTTCTCCCCAGCCAACTAAAAGGCATCCCAAGCTGCTTTTGGGTCTTGATTCAGCAAATCATCTCAGCACATTTCAGAAAAAGATGTGACCATGAAATATTTTGGCTTCATTCAAAATGCGCACCCACATTGTTTGTTGTGTGCCTTACATTTGCTTGGGAGATGGCCAGGCAGAAATTTCCAGAGATAGCTGACTTGGGAATAACCAGCCAGGACCACTTTTTCGAGGGCAATTCTCGACCAAGCAAAGAGACCAAATGAGCAGCAACACTTTTCAACAGGACCACTCAACTCAGTTTCATTGGTTCACTAAATAAATCTCAGGCATTTATATACTTTTTATTCCCAAAATGAGAATGCCAGGAGAAGTAGCACACCCCTTTGCAGAGCACTCAAATCCAATTAGGATTCTTTTTTCCTACCTTTTGTCTCACAGAGGAAAGGAGCTGCCCCAAATTGTCAACATAGGGATTTACTCCAGAAAATGTGACAATTTTCTTTTTCTTTCTTTTTTCCCTCTTGAACACATCAGTTAGTACCCTCTAGTTTGGATTGATTAGTTTTGTTTCGAGGCCTGCTTTTGGTTTGCTGAAGACTTGAATACTTTCTTCGCACTTTGCACAGACTTTGAGCACGAGAACAGCATCTCATTGAATTTTAAAGCTGCAGTTTCCTTCCCCTTTTAAACTGTGAAGTATGCTATGATTTACAGTGGCATATATTTGGAAAACTGGGCCAAGGCTTTTATAACTGGATGCTCCTAAAACCGTTTAAATCTCTACAGAGGAGTGCTGGGGCAGTGAGGACTTCTTAAAATTAGGATTTATTTAAGAGACTGAGGAGAAGCCCAGGAGCTTAACTTTATGCCCTGGTGTTGGAAATCTTAGCCCAGATTTACATTTTAATTCATCTGTCAGCACAAGCTCTGGATAATGCAGAATTTCACTCTTTCTTTCCCCCCCGCCTGCTCATGAAACCTCAACTAGCAATTCCAGCTCCTTTTCATTAGGAGCCTGGCACTTCTCAAAGGACTTGAGCTGCATGGAACTGTCCCTGTGAAAGCTGAAACCAGGAGAAAATTCCTGGGCTTTCAGCTTTCACTGCAGACTCAAAAAGTCAAGTTCATTTTGCTGCAATTCAGCATGTCTCGGGAGCCAAGGTGAAGCTTTCTGTGAAACCGTGCTCCATTTAAAGTGAATGTAGATGGAGGTGGTAACAGGGAGTAGGCACAGGCAATTCTAGTGTCACAGCTTAGCATAAAAATGCAGAAAGCTCTAATACAGATAAACTCTAACCTGGAAAAGGCTTTAGTTGTCAGCATTTTGAATTGCACCTAGAAAAGAAATGGAAACTAAAACAAAATATAGACAATAGTTGAAATACACTAAATATTTTCAAGGAAGGCAGCAGTTGTCTTCTGTCCTGATTTTGTATACATATAGCCCTCATGCACATTGCACATCTTTGCTTTACCTTTGTTAGGAGAAAAAAAAAAAGACATTATACATGTGAGAACGCAGTGGAATTCATCTATGTGAAATGCCAGAGATCAACTCATAAAACCTACTCAAAATAAAATGAACTCCATGTCTCCTTTAGCTCTGGCACCAGAATTGCCTCCTAAGCCTCAGGAAATTCTGGCTCCCTTCATCAAGGGGTTAAAAGCCACCATGCTGGGAATAATACATATTCTGCTCTTTCCTTTTCATACTCCCTGATGGTTAATGACATCCAGTCCCATCTGGATACCAAGCACCATGAACTAACATTTCTCCCAAAGAATGTTACCCAGATAATTGTCTTTGATGAAAATCAATTGCATGATGTTCACATTACAGGCTTTTTTAAACCAACCACTCATTTATGGAGATTTAGGCTTCAGTGGTTTGAAGACAAGTGTATATAAACGCACTTAATAATACAACACTTATTCTACAGTGTCATTGGTGTTTTCTACCTTTCTTCCACGCTTTTGATGGGTGCAGTGCTTTACAAGCACTGGGAGACTGGTCACATTTAGAGGCCTTTCACAATAACGGGATCTTGCACAGAGTTTTGGACAACAATCCACCTGTCGCTAATGGCACAGAAGGACACGGAACAAGGAGTGGAGGCTGCGGTGACAGCTGGGCTGGAACTGAGCTCCACAAGCCTTTGTTTCTGCCCCAACTCATTCTGTGGCAGCTGACAAATTCACAGACCGGGCTGTCTGAAGTAGACTAAAAAAACTGGGTATCTAAATTAGGGAGAAATCAATTCCCAGTCAGTCTGTGGGCTATCTGATTTCTTGCATTTTTCATGATGGAGTCTATACAGATAAGTATTTCTACATCTTTTCTGAGTGCTTACTCTTGATCAAAATACAACTGCACTCAAAAACCCATCCTCAAACTCACCCATTCCCTTGTCCGTGTTTTCCCTCTTCTGTTTCCCTTCTCCTTTTTCCCTTAGCTTTGATATTTCAGGCTGCTCTAATCATACCAAGCTGGGTTGAAGGCCTCAAAGGCCAAAAGCTTATTTTTCTAAGCAAGACTTAGAAGGAGGATTAGAAGGAGGCTTAGAAGGAGGTCTATCACCTCCTCCTCACAGGCTATTTTTGTAGGTCTTGTTTGCCTGCAAGAATGGATAATGTGTATTTTATGAGTGGGCTACTATTCTTTTTCTTTTTCTTTTTCTACTAAGGTTTGCATGCGTCTTGTCATATTCTGGTGATGAAAAAGGTCTACGTAAGATCATTTTTTGGTTATGAAAAGTACCCCCACTGTGTCTCCTGGCTGTGTCCTATTTGCTTGCTAAGGAAACGATAGTCTGCTTGTAGCATCCAAGCCCCCAGTGAGGTTCATGCTAAGACCAAGAAAAACAGTCCTCCAGAAGAACCAATTAGCTTACTTTTAAAATAGCCATCAGACGATGTGCCACTTTAGAAGTGATAATTTCTTTTAATATTTGGAAAAAAACTCCATGAATGAAGTAAGGCAAAATATCAGGGAAATATTATAGCTCTCCATATATTTATAGCTCTCTTTACAATAAGGAAATTTTGATCCAGGATATGAGCATAATCTGTGATTTCATCAATGAGAATCAAATATTCTGTCATGTAGCATGACTCACTTGGTCACTGCATCATGTTATCTCTGCACTGTACGGCAGTGTCTGCTCCCAGCGACCGAGTTCTCAGCCTGTCCCCTCCTTGCCCTGGGACAACACAGTGCCAAGAGATTCTTGGACTTCATTGCACATTCCTATAATGCCCCTGTGGACTTGATGACAGCAATTCTGTCTGCACAGAAGACCTAAAAATAAGTAATGCTCAACACATCAAGCTGAGTAGCAAACTTGCATTAGCCAGTGACTAAAAACAACAGCCAAAAGTAAAAGCTATCAAAATCCGAAAGCAGCCAACCAGATGAGGTTTTGCTTTTCAGGCCACTGGCTGCAGAAGGGCTCTTTGCCTTCCCATCATCTCCCAGAGCTGGGTGTAGGAGAGGATTTCCTGGAGGGACGGAGAAGGCTGAATCCCCTCATGAGGCTGTTAAGGGAAAAGACTAAAAAAATGGGTTTCAGCATGCTGCTAAAGGTGAAGCACTAAGAGAAAGGCCAGTTACTGTCCATACCACTCTGAAGACTTGTTGAAGGATGTTACACTGAGGCCAGTATCAGCATTACACTGCTGAAGGCCCTGGGCAGCAGCTGGTTGATTTGCATTGCTACTTAAATTAGCCAAGTGCTACCTCTCCTCTCCCTGTTCCCCCCAACATCCATTCCTGCTCAGGAGCCTCATGTAAGGACTTGATTGCTCTCCTCTAGAATAAAGGAACACCACCCTCAGGGTGGAAACTAGTATTCTGTTCAAAAAGGCAAATTTTCTGTACCTATCAGGACCGCGGCCTCAGAGCCAACGCAGGACTGGAATAGAACCACAGGGTATACAGACAGACCGCGAAGAGTTGGCAAACGCCAGACAGTATCGGAGCTCTATCTTTGGCTTCAGCTCCCTTTGAAACACCTGGACATCTGCAAAAATTTCCACTGCAAAGTAAATCAACTCCTGCCATAACCCACAGGGCTGGGAAAGAGGTGAGAATTCCTCAGAGAGTTTGAGGATGGATTTCCTTTTTGGAAAGATGTGTTGCACAAGGTGGGTGAGTCACCTCATAATACCTTGCACTGGCTCAAAGTTGAAGGCATTAAGGAAACTAGGAGCCAAAATGACTCGAGTGCTTGTTTGTTTCTGTAGCTGCTCCTCCAGTCAAAATGTCTTTCCAACAAACACTCTTGTTAGTAACCCTTGTGGTGCCACCACTAAGGCAGGCAGTGAGGTGAGGGGAAAGAAAGAAAGGACTCAGACAGGCAAGGTAGAAAAAAACCCTCATGGGAGAAAGTGCAGGGCAGGACACAGAAAGTAGAGGTGACAGTTTTTTCTGTGGTTACATATTTAAGGTAGAAAAAATCCATTTATGGTTTACAAACTCTCGGGTATACCATTTTGAGCAGTATGACTGAGAGGCATGAGGAGCTAGACTGACATGGCAGCACCTCTTCTGGACCTAGGAATGAGCTATTTGAAAGCCTGACCAAAATGGTCTGTATATGAGTCATGATTGCTTTTGACTATCATTTGGAAAGAAAAGTGTCTGGACCTTCACTAATGAATTCACCTCAGGATTGCCATACGCTGAGCAGTTTTCAGAGGGATGATCCAGAAGGTGGTGGCTGAGTGTTGGTGTGCCAAAACCCTGACAACGTGCAACTTACTACAGAGGACCACTGTAACATGCTCACAGACCAGCCAGAGCTTTGTGGGTCTGGATGAGGTCCAGCTCTTTGTTCTGTCCACCCTGGTCTCTACCAGGAGGTCTCTGGGACCACAGAGAAGTACCAATCTTGACTGTGGGTCAGGCAGGTGAACGGCAGAGTTTAACAGAGCAGCCAGGCCTGGGTAAGCAGGACAGAAAAATGGAATAACCAGCATGGGACTGGGCCAACTTACTGCCATTTTGGGGGGGCTGGGAAACACCCCATCTAAGATCTTACAGTGCAGGACATCTCACACTTCAACAAGGCCTCCTCTAAATACAACTTGAAGGGTCTACATCTGGCACATAGATGGTACCAGTTCACTGAGCAATGGTGTGAGAGGGAAGGAACGTCAGACACTTGTCATGGGTGCTGAGGCATCCCTCCCCAAAATTGCTACAGGACTTCTGACAGCTGAAAAAAGCCCTTGATTTTTCAGTGCCCTTCAAAAGATCTCCATGCAGCACATAGTGTGTTACCCTGTTTATCCATTCTGGCAAGATGAGACACTGATCTTACCCTACTAGAATCTGTAGAAAACTAATATCCTGTGGTAAAGCTTCAGCCTTATGCTTCTCTTTTAATATAAGCTGTCATTACTGAATCACAGTATTACCCATATCTGTTTTACATGAGTCCTTGGCAAGACAATGTCAGCTGTACTTAATAAACAAGGTCTGCATTTATCGATTCAACAATATTGTAAAGGGTAAAGTGTCATCTGGTGTTACTAGAACATCAAACCTACACCTACATCCAGACAACCATCCATCGCAAAAGGATTGCATTACATGCTAACTCAGAAAAGAAAAGCAGCATGTGAAATTTCCACAAAGAATCCACCTCCCAACCTTTGAGCAAGAAATGTATTTCCTCTGTGACTAAACTTCCAACCCCCAAGCTGGAATGACATCATGGCCCTGTGCTTACTTCATGACAACATCTAGTGTAGTCCAGCTGTCCAATTCTTTCTTGGCCACGCTTCCCTGGGGCACCCCTCTCTACCCCAGAGCCACTGAATGAAGCAGCTGTTGTAGTAAATTGGCCCTCCCCATACTGCTTCTGTGCAGGAGTCACTGCGGCGCTTTTCATTGGATTTATTTTCTTTCTATCTTTATTTTTTTCAGCAATTCATGGTGAATTTCACTTGAAATAATACCTGTTCTTCAGTTTTCCTGAAGAATGTATCAGCTGGTCAAACCATAGCTTTCGTGTCAATTAGCTGAACAATAATAGTAGGAGAGAGGAATTATGCCAATTGTGAGAGGTCTGTGGCTTGAAAAAAATGACAAATGCTGCAGTTGCACGTGTCTACAAAGGCATTTGTATCAGCACACTGGCCAAGAAGGCTTCAGATTGGGCCCTGAATGGAACAAAGACTAAGACTC
This sequence comes from Larus michahellis, assembly GCF_964199755.1. NCBI lineage: Eukaryota > Metazoa > Chordata > Aves > Charadriiformes > Laridae > Larus > Larus michahellis. The sequence goes on from NC_133897.1 coordinate 37,091,391, forward strand.
TGTGGAAACAACAGCAAGAGACAACTAAGAACCTCTGATATATATCAGAGGACAGAGGGTGGTTAGCACCAAAACAGCTCCAGTGCCAATACTTACTAATTGGACAGCATTTCATCACAAATGTAAAGGCCTTTCAATTTTGTTACATACCCAACCACCAGCAGGTTTTATCTTCTGTTTAAGGACACTGTATTTGGGGCGGAAGTCTCTATGACATCAAGGAAGCAGTATAATAGACCTGGTGGGTAATTTCTTGGTATCCAGGATGTTTCATCCAAATCATGTCAGTTTGCACTAATGCTCTTGCAAGCCAAGGTTCTGGCAGCCTCTGCCTTGATTCCTCAGGATGTTCCTGGAATATAACACCCTTATCTCCAGCCTTGCCCAGAAAGTCTGTCTACAGGCAGGGTACAGAAATGCCCAGGACAATCCATGAAGATGAGGCCAAAGCAAGAATATGTACGTTAGGCTCTCCAGCAGCTCTCCATAACCTGACAATCAATTCACAGTAAACCTCCTGAGAACACCTTTGAAAAAAGGCACTGCTGAATATGGGAAACTTCCAGCTTGGAGGAGGGTACAATCTCCCCAGATATGTTGGCTTGGGTCTGATTCAGGGCAAAGGGGGTGTTCTGCACACACACATATAAATCCTCGTGAAACAGAAATGTCACTTTTTTGGCCAGGTCTCCCAGTGAGGCAAATCAGAAGTAAAATAGCACTGAAGCCAGGCATGGAGACCTCATGCAACACTATAAATGTGAGTTGGCTTGTAACTCCATGCGTACCCTACCCTGGCGTCTTTGGGGAAGAATCTCATTTGTCCTTACATTCCTGACCTACACTATTATAGACCTCAGCCTGCTGCTTTTGCAGAGACCTTTTAAAGTGGCTGAGTTAAATTGTCCAGAGATGTCAACAAGTTGTGAGAGGCAGGCTCACACTGGCAGCAATTACCAGAGGGCAATGATCAATGGGGGTCTTTTGTTAGCATTACAGGATCACTATTGACTCAGGAAGGAAGTGCCCCCATGGTTTAGGCTGAGCTGAAATGGACAGGGAGCCTTGCCCTTGGCTGCTCACAAGCCACTAACCTACACTTATCTCATTAATTATTCCTGTCCAAATGGCAGCGATCGTTATGATCCACAATCAGCTGAGGAAAAAGAGGTCACAGCAAACACAGAGGCTCCATTTACCAATCCAGGACATGCATCCTTTCTCTTATTTGCATCCGGACTATTGTTCGACGCCAGTGCTGTTCCTTTGACAAACAGGTAACAACACATGACAGCCACACCAGCTCTCTGCAAAAAAAAATGGATAGAGCTGACATGGTTTTCCACTTAGAGAAGTAAACCTACAAGGCACAGTGACCTTGTTAATTGTGGGATAGGGAGAGGGGATTAGTCTTCTTATTCCAGTGTGTTCAGCTTGCCTTGATCCTCACATACTCCTATTCCAAGCTACGGCCAGAGCCATCAATGGTTTACAAGACACTTGACACACAATCCCATTGCTTCAAAAGTATAGTTTGTGCAAGGGAATTTATAGGAAGAAAAGTCATTTGACAGGAATAAAAGACATCTGAGGGATGAGGGCTTCTGGATGGAAGGATGGAGTCTCCTATTAAAGTCACCTTACACTGCTGAGGGATAAATCACTCCCTCGAACATATTGCAGTCTGTTGTAAAGGCAGCTGATTAGTATGACTGAGAATCAAACCACACTCTCTTCTTACCCCCCACTGCGTTATTTTTCTCCCTTGCACTGAATTGTTCAAGCCACAGCATTTTAAATCAACCTCTGATTTAAGAAAGGGAAGAATATACAAAAGAAGCAGTATATTCCAAACACACCCTGCCCTTCAAGCCTAGTGCTCCCCAGCCACTTCAGAAAGAGGAAAATCACGAGCCCCAGAGGAAGCCTTACAAATGTGCACTTGCAAAGTGAAGTTTGCCACGTGTGCCCAGCTGGGAAGGGAAAACTCCCCAGCACCTCTGCTCAGCACCCCGAGCCCTGGGAAGGATTGTACTCGCAAAACAGTTGCCGTGCCCCAGTCTGTCCTGCTAACTAACCAAGGAACAGCAGAAAGCCTTGGAGTTTCAAAATATAAAGGAAGGCCCCCGCCAGGAAGCCATTTCCTTCTTTAAGCTGCATTTGTGCAGAGGGTTTTTTCCTCTCCTTCTCCCCTCAGGGGGGATAAAATATGAAAAGAAGGGACTTTCAACATCTGCTCTAGATTTTTATTTTCTTAACTCTTGCTGATTTTTTTTCAAGATTTTTGTCCAGTGCTTATAGCTTAAGCTGTCCGTATGTTCCTGAAAAGCCATTGTCAGATCTGGTACTGTCTGTCAAACAGGAATGCCATCAGCCTTTGACAGACGCATTTCCAGTGGGGAAGACCCAGCATTTGCAGACTGGGTTTATGCCAGACTCCACTGCACAAAAAGCACCTTACGATTTTCTTCAACAGCCTCGAGAGGGGTCTGAGCCGAGATTTAAAGAGTTCTTTGCTATGGCAGTCTCCAGCAGTGATCAGGTGGGAGACGGCAGAAGAAAAAGTGAGGATCCTGTGCTCCGAGGAGCTGGGTTGGTTTGCAAACACTCCCTGCTCTCTGCTCTCCTAGCAAACAGGCAACAGACTCCAGTGGCTGCCATTGTACTGCTACAGCATCAGTCTAAAAACACCAGTTGTGGTCTGTATTAGCCTGATAAAAATCACCCCATCTACAAGAAAGACATATGGGAACTTACCATCCTCCCGGGTCAGGGCTAGTGCTGACCACATGCTGTTACTTCTGCTTGAGAGAAAGCCGTTCTCCCTCCATTGCTCCACGGGGAGATGGCTGTGCAAGGGCTGAAGGAAAATCACCACAGCCAAGGCTAGCAGCTCTTGATCAAGGCACAAGGGATCGGGGATTTGCACCATCATTAATACTAGTGCAAAGCATTCGTGCTCAGCAAGAGATGATCCGTCTCCCAGCCAGCTTCCAGACACAAAGCACTCCATCAGATAACACCAAAGGGGAGTGGGGATGGGAAGGGGAAGGGGAAGGGGAAGGCAGGGAGGGCACTTCTCTAGGGCTAAGAACGGCTTCTGCCATCCCAGCTGCCACACTGCCTCATCAAGATCTTTATACGTCCATTTCCATAGGCTGTGTGCAACATTAATGATCTCAACAGACAGGGTAAATGGCCGCCTCTGGAGAATATTTCAAACTGATGGTGGTTGAAGGGCCAAGTTATATGGAAGCAGATCCATGGAAATCATATTAATAGCTACCAGCCAGCTGGCTGGGGCAGCCATGGTGGATGGTGGGGAGGCCATGTTGACTGTCAGGGCAGCCATAGCAACTGTCAGGGCCGCCATGTTGACTGTCCAGGCAGCCATGGTGGCCTGCCCAGCTCCTCTACCCTGGCAGAAGGCAGCCAGCAGAGCAGGGCTGCTGCCACAGCAGAGAGCGCCACGGCCCCCTGCCGAAGCCCTGTCAGCAAGCGGCTGCTTCCCTGTCAGTGAGAGCCCGACGGCGGGAGGGGAGGGCTCAGCCATTCCTCCAGAGCCGTGCTACACTGCACCCCGCACACCGCTGCGCCTGTTTATGTAAAGCCATTTTTTTTGTTTTCCTTTCCAGAAAGAACGCTGCCAATCGCTGGAGGCAGGCAGACGTGATTATCAAGACGTGTATCTCGAAGCCTGACATGGGATCTGCGGCCTCTGGTGCAGCTGAAAAACAGTCTGTCAACACCTTGGAGGGAGCGAGCCAGCGGGGCCGGCGGGGGACCGGCCCGGCCATGGTCCCTGCCAAAAGCTACAAGAGGAGGGAAAGTCAAACTCAAGCCGAACAAACCTTTTCCATCCACTCTGCTCAGTATCTGGTGAGGGCGTCCAAACCACAAATCGGCCAGTTGTTACGTGAAAGGAGAAGCCTTTTTTTCTAATTGTTGTTTTTTAAACTCTCCCTTCTCCCCATTTGGAGAACTGCTCTGCCCATAAGCCCGTGAATATATCACTATATTAGGCCTGAAAGTTTATGTCAGAGGGAGGTTGAAGTCCTACCATGCTGAAGATTGCTCGCTTAAGAAATAAAACACCCTCCAAGGGATTGCTGCACTTGATGACCAGCCTGAATTAAAAAAAAAAAAAATCAACAAGGGGCAGAGTAAATCCTTCAAGCAGAGACCTGCCAGGGAAGGGAAGGCGGTGAGTCACAGTTTAAAGAGACTTTTTGTTAATGCTTTCAGACTCTGTCTGCTGCTCCCGAACTACCGCGACAGGGAGGACGGTTTCTGGAGGAGCAGAGGGCAGTGGAAACACCCGGGGGCACCGGTGCAGTCTGCAGGCCATGGCGGGATCTTCTACCTCCTCTTCCAGAAACAGTAGCTCTGGAAGGAAGAAGGAGAAAGACAGGTAATGTCCAGGGAACTAATTTCACGGGCCTTGGGAAGGAAGGAGAAAAAGAAGGAAGAAAAGAAAAAAAAATAAAGAAATCCTGATTTCCAGTGAAAGGCAGTTCCTCTGAGTTATGTGGAAAATATTGCCTGTATCTGTGCAAAATTCCACTAGACGTATTTCTTATCTGGTAATCATCAGTCAATTACATTCGCACTCAGCTAAACTTCCTGAGGCAGAGCAATCTCCAAATCGCCTCTTTCGTAAATCACTCTTTCTTCTCCGCAGCTCTTCACCCCAGCACCTTCCCCATCCCTCCTCCTTCCTGCGGCTCTGTGGCTTGTGCTGGGCAAGGTGCCCAAAGGGGGCAATTGGAGCCCTCCCATGGGAGACACATAGCTGGCGTTCCAGGAGACTCATGTCATTGAAGCCTGCAAAAATGACAAATAGCTGGAGAAAAAAGGGCAGGCACACACACAAAAATGCCAGAACTTTCACAATTACTTACCTAGAAGGTCAGGGTTGTATGTAGACAGGTACTGTCACAGCACCCGTGCATTTTTAGACATCCATGAAGATGGATTCCAGGATGGAAATGCCATCTTCTCAACCCGTTGGAAAGCCTTCTTTTATTCAGAGCACCTCAACCTTCCTCCTTGTGGGTATATGATGGGAACAGATTCCCCACCACTCCTGGTCCACAGGGAAAGCACATCAACAGAGTTGATATGTCCTAGCCCTGGCCATGTTAATGGTCCCCAGACTATGCTTCTTACACTTAATGTAAGGCAATTTTTCTATGTGCTCTTGATTATTGTTCCTCTTCTCCGAAGTTTCCTGTTGCTCCTTAGATTGTGACATGGGTACAACAATAAGCAAATCCTAATTATTCCTTGCTCACGGGCACACAGAAGAAGGTGGTCAGGAGGAAATCTCATGACATCTGATATCCCTGGTAGGCTCTAAACAAACACGAAGACGTGAAAGAAAGACACATTTTTATGGACCACCTGCAAAAATGCAAAGCATAGTGTTTCTCTATGCACCCACTGGGTTTGCAGGATTCTCACCTTTGGGCCACCAAGTTTCCCTTGTCAAGATAAAGGCACAGAGCACAGGACTAAAATTGCTAGTTTGTGGTATCCTCTTCTTGGCAGCAATTGCAAAATGGTTTCTATACTTAATGTCTCCCCAAAATGTCTAAGTCTTACGTAAGTCAGTACGGATGGTTCTGACATGCTCAGGGAGAACCAGTTCTAAAGTTCAGGCTCATGAGAAATAAAAATTTCTGGGTTCTCCCATAATGCATAATTTCGGTTATTTTACAAAGCAAAAAACCCAAATGCACTTTTTTTTCCCTTCTGGTCCGCCTTCCTGCAGCTCAAAGCTTTGGCATTGACCACAGCACTCATTCTCATGTACGGTCCAAGAACTGCAACTTATAATCTTCACACCAAATGAATTTCTGTTTATAACCCCGCAGTTAGTCATGATGAGAGGGGCTTCCCACCTTCAAAAATATGCCTCTTGCTCTGAGGCCTCTTGCTCTGAATTTCCACTTAATATCTAGAAATAAAACAGCAACAGGACCATATTATCAAAAATATATGAAGACTTTTTTCCAGAGTTTATCCAGAAACTACCCAAACACTGCACATAAGCTTCCATGAGAGGTTTTATGTTGGCAAACAGATAAAGAACACAGTGGGACAGATTTCCCAAATGGACTAAGTCAGTACTTGACTTCATTCACGTACTGCAAGTCTGGCCTGAGATATCTAAGCCACGGGCAGCATGATCAGGAGTGAAATCAGAGCCTGCAATTCCCATCAGTATTACTTGTAATAGGAATCTTTCCTGGAACTGCTCTATCTGGGTGCTTCCTGAAGTATGAGTAATTATTGGGCATGTCAGGAAAAAAATCCTTGGGGATACAATCATGCACGTACCTACTCTGGCACATGGGGTGCACCTTTGCAGGGAGCCTGGCTCATTTTTCCAGGTAACAAAACACTGAATGCCCGCTTTTCAGGATGATATTTTGTGTATGTAGATGACAGCACAGCCAAAATGTCAGAATAGTCATTTTATCTGGCTGGTGGAGAGTGAGCCTTGCAATGTCCAAACTAAAATATGTTACCCTTTGGAAAGATCACATCACCACCGATATGCAAAATGATCAAAACTGCTTATCAGCTGTGCTTGGAATACGGCCAGAGCACGTCTGGAGGAGCAGAGGCCTTTCTTTGCCTGCACATCACATCATCTGCGTTGTCAGCCACTTCGCGGCAAGCTCACGGTGAGGCTTGTCGTGATCCCTTTGCATCCACTGAGCAGCGCACCAAGGCCCGGAGGAGGAGGAGGATGAGAAAGCATCTGAGCTCCTTTGCTGAGTGTTTCCTGTTTCATTTGTTTCTTTGTTTTGAAAAAGAGAAGAAAGCATCTGTCTCGAATGTCATGTATAGAGACTCTGGCTCAGAAACTGCTGCAGTGCTCCTATTCAGCTCCAAGCATCCCTGCGCTCAATGGCCTTTTATCTCCCAATCACTGACATGACAGGAACTGCGGTTACCATGTCACTGGCGGCTATTGCAGACTCGGAGGGATCAGGACCTTCAGCCACAGGTTATGGACTCAATACATATTCACAGAGACCGCTGAGCTCCTTGATCACTCGGACCCCGCAACGTAACATTGGGAATGCATCTACCCTCTCCAGCACAGAATTTAAATTATACAGCATGCATAAAATCTAAACATCTGAACTTTTTTTTTTACAGTGGTGGAAGAAACAATTTAAATTTCCACTAATTTACTTTGTGAGTGTTTTAGTGAGCTACAATTTTGCAAGGGCACTGTGAATCACTGACAAATTAATCAGGTCTCTTTTACCTGCTCTGGCATACAACTCTGTTAAAATGACTCAAATCGGTTTTTGCTGTGAGTTTTGTTTATGCTAGGTTTTACTTTTTGAGCTTGTCACTTCCTTGCAGTTGTTTAAGTCACCTGGTGGTTGTCCCCAACCGGAGCTTGTGGGCAGGCATATGAGCAGGTTGCTGGTGAAAGCACCAACGGAAAGCAAGTGGGCAAATTTGCCTTTTGCAGCCATTTGGGGCCCCAAAACTCCATCACGAGTGACATTGAAGAGAATTCAAAGAAACATCAGGCTGGAGAAAGTGGACCGGTTAGAAAATTCAACCCACAATCCACAGAAAATACACTCCACTGTGTATCCAGCTCCAATTTGTGTATCCATCACCTGCTCTGTGTTAAAATCTCTCTTCTGAATTAAAAGCAGATATTTTCCCAAGAGCTCATAAGACCCCCACAATCGCTTCTGCGTCTGGGTGACAATAAGGCAGCCCTCGGCTTCTCCAGCATTGTCTCACTGTTTTCCACCAGGGAAGTAATGAGAAAATCTTCCCAAGCCAGCTATGATAATTTCCAAAAAAATTGTCTTGCTACTTCCAAGCTGTAGAAATATTTTTAAAAGGATTAGTTCCCTTGCTCAGGCTAAAAGAATCGGGTGTGGAAATACTGCGAGTTTTTCCTTTACAGGAATTCAGCTTTTACTAACCCAAATTTTCCCCAGCGTACCCCATAAACCCTTTGTTTCGGCGGATAAACCGGCCGGCGGACCTCGTCCGAAGACGAAAACGGCCGGCAGCGGCGGCGGAAGGGGCCGCACCGCTCCTCTGCCCGCTCGCCCGGGGCCAGGAGCCCGGCTCGCCCCGGCCCGCGGCTCCGCGGTGTCTGCTGCCCCCTGGCGGCCGCGACCCGGCACCGCGGCCGGGAGGTGTCCACATACGTGTATGTGCCTATGTATGCAAACATATGCACGCACATACACTTTATACTTTTATATATACACATATATATGTGCATATAAATATACACACACTTATATGTACGTATATAGGGTGTGTGTATATATATGCACATATATGTGTATATATACACATATATGTATATAGGGGTGTGTGTGCGTGTATATGTGTGTGTGTATATATATATATATATATATATATATATATATATAAAAAAGCATCGTGTGTCTCTGAACAAGAAATTCCCTCCTCCCATCTCGAACTCTGGACTTTTCATAGCTTTGGGGACATACTTCATAAGATTTGGGGACAGCATTTAATGACACCGCACAATACTCCCTAGCCAGGGACAAAAAGATAACACCTAATACCAGACAAACACACACACCCCCTCCAAGCCGAGCACATGCACCTGTGAGTAAGAAAAATTATCCAAGTCACAGCAATAACTGCAACCCAAGAAGTGTGTGTTGGTTTTTTTTAAAAAAAAAACTTATTTTTCCTTTTTGTTTGTTTGTTTGTTTAGTTGTTTGGCTGGTTGTTTTGTTGTTGTTACTTTTACAGCCCCACCACCACCACCACCACCACCAGGGAATCGCTTTCCCTTGTTGAATTTGCAGACGTGACACTGTGGGAAAGGTGCCGAGTTGTACTCTGTCCTGCTCCGTCGCCCCCAGCATGGATCTGGCTGTTTTCCGGCCAGCATTCTTGTGCAGGCCCTTAACTTCATGGAAAGAGGCAAGCTGTGGATGGAGGGGGGGGAATGTCAGGGTTTCACCATTGCAGGCAGACGGCCCGCGCTACAGAAACAAACTGTGGGGTAAAAGCAGTTTAAAGTCACAATTCTTGGACCCTGTATGAAAACAAAACAGACAAGAAAACCACAAGCTCAGTATTCAAGACCCTGAGGGTACAAAGCGGTCCCACTAAAACCAAAAGAAATAGTTGACCAAGAACAGGCCAGAAATTAGGTGGGATCCTGGAGAAGCGCTGGGAGAGGCTCGGGGGCAGAGGATTAGTAAGAGGAGGGGAGAAAGGAGTGGGAAGGCCAGGGGCCAGGGCTCAGCGGTGACCCTAAGGAGCTCATCGGGAACCACATGCATTTCACCGCAGGGCCTGCTCGACTCCCAGCGCAGTCCTTGGGAATGACCAGTGCACCACGAAAACAGAGAAAGGGGGGACCAATTTTGCACAGGGTCAGTTATTTCCGATTATTTGGGGATGGGAGAGGGGATTCTTTCCTAGCCCTTTGGGTAATCAGGCTTGTGCGTTGAAGCGTGGCGTTTGCTTCTCCTTGTTACTATAGCAGATATCTCCCCTCCGCTGTGGAGACATCTCGATTTCCCTGAGCCCTCCCTGCCTCAAGGCCCCTTTCACTTCTCACCAAACTATGCAGTCATTTCTTGAGGGGGTGAATTCCAGCAAGTAATTCTCTAGGGAACCTTCCTTATTTAGAGAGAAACCACAAGCCAGGGAGACCTGGGAGGGCGGAGAGAGAAATCAGAGAGATCAGGCTTGTTTAGAAGCCACAGCTAAACAGCTGGGAGATCTTTCAGTTGGTTTATATTTCTAACTCTGTTTGGATCTTGCTTTACATCCTCGAATGAAAACAAATCGGGATTGTTTCCTCCTTCTTGGAATGTCTGTTTAGGATTTTAAAGGGGAGAGAGGGATAACTCCACACGGCTTCTCAGGAATCGCTGCTTTCCCAACGCCCGCAGCCTCTTTATCCCCCCCCACTCACCTCTCCTGCACACACGTGTGCACGCACACACACAGCCCTGTTCCCTTCCAGCCACACTGAGACGTCTGTAAAATTCTCTGTTGGTGGTTGCAAAGGTGGCTTTTCACCCTTCTCCAAGAAAGGGAAATGTTGTTCATGCATTGGGTCACTGCGGGATAAACTGGTTTGGACTGTCACACAAATAGCATCGATTTAAAATTTTTTTCTGAGTCACAAAAGCAGGATACTGCCCCCCCTCCCAAAAGAAAAGAAGAAAAAATCCTTTCCTTGCTACATATGAACATCATGTTTATTCTTTCATGGAATTATTTCTAAATGCTGAGCACTGAATTCAAGCGCTTTTCCATGTACATGAGCGCTTGTAAACCATCACAGTCCAACTCTGAGAGGGACACACGGACACGGAGTGTTGTTGTACCCTTGTGCGTGATTTCCACGCCAGGCAGAGGCACAGCGTGATGTTTCTCAGCCCGGTTAAAAGTTGTTTAAATTGCAAACTATACACAGCGGCCCCAGAGCGCCTTGTCTGCTAAACGAAACTTAAACAGCTGGAAGAAGCTCCCCAGGAGGAAAAAAATGCAAACCCCACGGAAGCGGGATGGAGAGAGGGGCAGGACCCCGGGGAGCTCGGCCAGCGGCCGCGGCCCAGGGGCTTGCGGTGGCAGTGCCGGGGCTTGGGGACAAGAAGGAGAAGATAAAGCAGCAGCTCAAGTGAGCCCGTCGGCTCGGGGAGGTTCTTTAGAGGATAAATGTCCTTTTTCACACGTAAAATGACAGGCATAAAATACAAACCCGTACCCGTGTGTGTGTCTATGTGTGTATGTGCACTCCCGGCCTGGGAACCCGGGCAGCCAGACCCCGATCACGTCCGAAACAATTCGGTCAGAGCCGGCCGCGCCGGGCCGCCACTCCGGGCTCTGTACGGCGGAGCGCTGGGGAAAGAACTCGGGGCAGGACTCCGCTCCCTGCCCCGCACATAAGATCGGCCCCGATCCGGGCTTCTGCGGCGTGTGAGGGTGCTCCGGGAGGTTCCCCCAGTCCCGCAGCCCCCGGTGCGGGGTTCGCCGGCGGCCGAGGTGGCCGCGGGCAACCCTAAAGCTCGCTCCGGCGGTGGCGGCTCCAGCGCGCTCAGCTCGGGCAGGGAGAGCCGCGCCGGAGCTGTCGCCGAAATAAGCCCTTGAAGCACATCGCTCCGGTCCCTCTCCGGGGAAGAAACAATCTCGTTTTCTTTGTTTAATTGATTTTAATAAAATGCCGCGTCCCCCGGCTAAGGAAAGGAAATTCGCTGTGTACAGAATCCGGGGCGGGGGGTGGGAGGGGGGGACAGGGAAGCTCCGCGGGTGCCCGTGGGCTTCGTTGCCGATTTTATTCTAAGTTTTTTCTCCCCGGGGCAGACGTGGGAAAAGCGCGGAAAAACTTCCAAAATAAAAAAAGCCAAGCAGCGCAACCGGCTGCCCGCCCAGGTCTCCCCGCCCGGATAATGCGGGCTCGTGCGTGTTTTCAACTCGCCCGGCGGCGTGAGGCATCCACGAGGCAAAAAAAAAAAAACAACAAAAAAAAAAAAAAAAAAAAAAAAAACAAAAACCCGGGGCAAAGCCCCGCTGCGGAGCCGCTGCCGCCTCCCCGCACCGCGACCCCCGCCGCCGCCCGGCCCGGCCCGGCCCGGCCGCTGCAGCGCCCGGCGCGGCCACGAGGGGGCGTTCGCCGCCTCCAACCCCCTCTCCTCCGCGCCCCCCGATTTGCATACGCAGCGTGGATTGGCCGGCGCTATCACGCGTCACGTCTGACGTAAAAAGGCTCGCCGGCCAATGGCTGTCCAGGCGCCCCGCCATTGGCTGCCTGCGGGGGTGTCAATCAGGAGGTATTTGCATGCCAGGCGCGCCGCAGGGGGGACGGAACGGCGTGGGAGCGGGGCGTGGGGGGACGCGCCAGCGTCAGCGGGTGGGACGGAGTCACCGCACGTCATAACGACGCCATCCGCCGACGCCTGCCCAGCCGTGCTTGTCGCTCTGCGCAGCGTCACCTCCCCGTTCGCACGCGGAACTGTGATTAAAGCATTGCATCCGCCAGGCAGGCGGGTTACACGCGCAAAAAATCGTTCAAAACCAGAGTAACGCCGCGGTGGAATACACACGCGTGTGCGGTGTTACGCGGGGCTCAGAGCCTCCTCCGTCAGCAGGAGGAAGAGGCGAAGCCCCAGACCCCCGCCGCGCCCGGCACGGTGGCACCGCACGTTCCCCCCCGCCGCGGGCTGTGGGTCGGGGGCGTGGGAGCTCCCACGCCGCGCCCCGGCCTCTCCCCGCAGGAGAAACGCGAGGAGGGGAGACCGCGCAGCAGCCACCCGCCGGAGAGCGCTCCTCCGGCCCGAGCGCCGCTCCTGCAGCGGGAAGAAATGACAAACAACAACCCGCAGCCGATTCGTTCGTTGCACACACGAGAAGCGGCGCGTTCGGGCGAGCGGGGCCCGAGCTCGTCCTCCCGGGGTAGCGGGGGGCGGGGGGCCAGGGACCGGCTGCTCCCCGCCCCCGATGCCCGGGACCCCGCCGCCCAGCGCGCCTGCTCCGCTCTCCGGAGCCCCGGCGCTGGCCAAACGCGACGCGTCATCGGTGGACGCGGTCCCTCATCCCCCCCGTACGCCGACGTCACCGGCGGCGAACACCAATCAGCGGGCGGGCTTGGGAGAGAGAGGGGCCGGTGATTTATGCGCTTCGGGACGCGACTGGGAGAAAGAGCCCAAAGCGCTACGGCGGGTCGGGGGAGGAGGGGGCTATGGGGGGTCTCGCCGTGCCCGCTCAGACAAGCCCCGGTATTTTGGCGAGGGGAAAGAAACAGCGTCGTCCGCTCCGCAGGGGCTCCGCTTCACTGCCCCCGGCGATGGGGTGCAACGGGGGCGGTTTAACGGGGGGCTTTTTGTCATTGTTTAAAAAAAAAACCCAACCCCAGTTCTGACTCTTTCACTGCCCTCATTTACTACAGAAAACGAGGCCGGGTGCTGCCCCCAGGAGGGGATGGGTGACGTCAGAAGGGAGGGCCCGTTTCGTCACGGGTGGGGGGTACCGGGGGCTGAAGCCGTGGTCCCCCCGCGGCAGCGCCGGCACCGCTGTTGCCGCCGGGTGTTGGATTTCCGCGGCGGCGGCGGCGAGCTGATACTTTAATTGCCCGAAACAGCTCTAATTTTTCCGTCTACTTTTTTTCTTTTTCTTTTTTTTCTTTTTTCTCGCAAATCAAGTAAACACAAGAGGGCGTTTCGAGCCTTTGATCCGCGCTCTGTACAGTAAGGAAAACAAACCGTGAACTTCAAAAGGGATGGAGGCATTCTGGGGTTAATTTCGCTTCCTAAACGGCTGAACACGGCAATAAATCATAAATTCCCTCCCCTCCAGGAAAGGGCTAATCGGAGGAATATGTACCCAAAGCGCCCTTCACCATTGGCAGCCTCAGAGACCGCGTAGGCTGTAATCTGACGGATCAAAATTCGTGCGGGAGATATTATAAATCAACAGGTTTCATAAATCTTTGCAGGCGACGGCTCCGCGGGGCCGGGGCGAGGGGGGGCGGGCGGGGGGAGTGCCCGGCGGTAATGGGGGTACCGTGAAAATTCACTTCCTCGCAAGAATTGCATTAAGTAAACCTAACACCGAAATGTTGTCGGGCAATCTGTCTTGAAAAGGTTACAGCGTGTTAAAGATTTGGAAAGCTCCATAAAGCAGTAAAGATTATGAAGTACAGCTTAAAGGTTTATCAAATGACTTCCCGTGCCGCGACAACCTTTAAACCGAAGGCAAAACCTGAAGCCTGTGATCTTTGCAGCCTTAGCCCATAAATGTGTTTGAGGAGGGATTCTGTTTTCTGACGCTTTATGGTATCGCTTCTCCACCACGTAATTTAAATCTACTTTTCAGGAGTCGATATCTGGTAGTGAAACTAATACCGGGGCAATTAGACGTGGTTCTTCGAAACCGCGTCGGGGCAGATGCAGCGCGAAGGGGCACGCACCCCAAAACCAGGGGGCGAATCTGGCGCTGAGGAGCGGGGAAAAGTCCTCTAAACTCGGCTGTCCCCAGACTAGGAGCGGGGGGCAGCGAGCCCCTACTGGGACCGGCACCGGAGCGAAGGGGCGGCAGCCCGGGGAGCCCCGGCAGGGGCCGCGGGGGTTGGGCTGGCAACGGCGGGGCCGGGAGCGGCGGAGGCGCCTCCGGGCTCTCCCCTCGCTGGTTTCCGTCCAGGGCTGTCCCGCCGGTCCCTCCACACCCACACACCGACACTGAACCACCCGGCGGTTTTAAGGGAGCTCTTTGATCTGGCCAAGTGTCAGAGTCCCGAGAGCCGGGACTCAAATAACACGTCGTTACGGCAAACAAATTTCTGCAGTCAGCTTTATGGCTTTATTGTCTATGGCACGAATAAACTCGGGGAATTAGCAGGTTAAGGGGAAAAAAAAAAAAAAAGGCAGAAAGCTCGCCTGAAATAAGGTACACATCTGTTTCCAGGAGAAAATACGGTAAAAAAACACACACAGAGTCAAAACATGGCGTAGTCGCCGCTGGCTGTACGGACAGGGGAAAGCACCGTCTGTTATCTCTTAAGTGGCCCTTAAGTGGATATTTACAATTAAAATAGGGTTTTTAATCAGTCGTTATGTGTATTTTGTAATACAGACATAAAAAAAAAGCTTAGCGTGTCTGTACGATCATATGTTCACAATTCCTTTTGCAAGCAAAAGCAGGCGCACTTTTAGCATAGACTATCATAAAATTTAAATAGGGGTAGATTTTTATGGGCTTGTGTATTAATAGTCTCTAATAAAATAAAGCTTACTGTATACGTGTGTGGTTTGGGTGCATGTGGCTACGCTCACCGTCCAGTTTTCAATTTGCTAGATAACCAGTGCAGGTAGTATTAAAGGGGGCATATACATATGCCCATTAACACGTGTTGATAAATCCGTACACATCTGTGTCTGTGTGCGTACGTACTGAGATCTCGTTTCCGACGTGGGAGAACAATATATCATCTCCGATATTTCAACAAGTGGGGGTTTTTACGTCTTAAATATTTTTGTGAGCCAGACTACGCGACTGGAAATAATGGATTTTCTATGAGATATAAAAGAAAAATCCATCAACTTTTATTTTTTCTTTTCTTCCCCTTGAAAACCCTTCAGAAGTTCGGAAAATAAACCCCCGGAGATTTGCGAGGGCATTAAATCGTTTCGTTCCCTCCTTGCGCACACGCGTGCCTGTGCGCACACACACGCACCGCTCCACACGCAACTCTTTGTGTAGGGGTTTCCACCAGACCCGTGAGAGGACACCGGTAGGTGCTAAACGACACGATTTAGGAGCTTCTCACCCACTTAGGCTTAGTTTCCCCTAGGTTTTGCGTACAGACCTGATTTATATGTATTTTATAGATGAATATTTTACATGCGTGTCTATACATTGTATAGGTTACGTGTGTATATGTATACATTTTATATAGCATGAAACGTAGATAAATTGGTTTGAGTCTTGGCTCCGGGAGACCTCGGCGGACCGGCCGCGGCGCCTGTGGTGGTGCCTCCCGCCCGGTACCACCGCGCCGGGGGGGGGCGGGCCTCGAGGGGCTGGGGAGGGAGCGGCAGCCCCGGCACGGGCGGGAGCGGTGGGCGCCCGGGCTTTATTGCCTACTGTAGCCCACAGCTTCCAGGCCTCTTAATAAGTCCAAATATTTACCCTCTAGAGAAACGCTTTATGCGGCTGCATGAAGGCCGGTAACCTTTGACAGGAGCCGTCACCCAACACTCCCCCGTAATGGACCACAGTGCGCGCACGTCTAATTTATTGTGCTAAAAGTTATTGCAGGGGCTACGGGAGGGGGTCTCCAGACTACAAATAAGCGTTCTGCCACTGAGCGGAAAACGCCGCCCCTGGGTCAGCCGGGCAAAGCCAGGGGGTATCCGATTCGGCCCCATCATCCGTCCCATGTGATGCCGCTTTCATGCTTTTTATTTGCGGGGGGTGTGTGTGTGTGGGGAAATACAACAACAAAACAAAACCACCGGATGCTGCAAGGCGATCCCCCGGTAACACGCCAGGCAATACTTTTGCCCGCGTATCTGATGAAGGGGCGCGATTCCCCAAGGCTCCCTCGGCAGGAAGTCGTTACCGATTAAACGGGGAGAAGCGGGGGGAAAGAAAAAAAAACAAAAAACGACTCACACCTTGGACCCCATTTATAACGCCGGTTCGGGAACACCGGGGGACCCGCACCGGAATCGGGCTGGGGCTGGGGCATCGCTGGCTAAATCGAGTCCCCGCCTAACGTGAGGGGTTTAAAAAACGGGTGAGGTTTTAAAAACGGCGGCCGGTGGGGGCTAATAAGAAGGGGGGGGGAACGACGACATTTAAAGCATCACCGGCGGCCCGGCAGCAGCGCCCGTGGGGTGGGGGCAGCGCGGAGGAAGCCCGGTGGGATATTACCCTGTTTGCTTTCCCTTTGATCCGTAGGAAATAGGTCCCTGCACTGCGTGACCCATTAAACTAATAAGATTATAAAGATCAGCGGAGAGGGGATGGGGTCGCTAATGGTTCCCAGCTGGCCCAGATTTCGCCGTTATTAAAAACGAGGCGAGGCAGCGGGCTGGGGTTACAGCGGCCGTGGTGAAAGCGGAGGGAGCGGGGACGGGGCGGGGGGGAGCCGGGGACCACACAATCGCACCAATTAGCGAGGGAAGGGCCGGGGGAGAGGGCGCGGGGGCCGCCATCAACCCGACATCGACGGCCCGTCGTCCCCCGCCGCCGCGGCGAGCACCGCCCCGCCCCGCCCCGCCCCGCCCCTCATGAATACGCAAATAGGCGGCGCCCCTATGCAAATCACCGCCCCGACTCCGCCTCGGGCGGGGAGGTGGTGCCGCAGCCTCATTTAAATAACCCCACCCCGAGCGTGACGCCCTCGGGGCCATCCTCCAATGAGAGCCGGCGCGGTGTCAGGTGTCTCCTGAGCACGCCCCTTCTACGCAAAGGCCGCCAGCCGCGCCCCCCAGCCAATAGGAGCGCCGCATGCAAATAAACCGAGGGGGGCGGTCGCCGCCGATTGGAGCGCCGGGGCGGCCGCCGCCGAAAGGGGCGGGGGCGGCTCTCTATTGGCCGGCGGCGGGGAGGGCGCGGCGGGGCGGGATGACGCAACAAAAGGCCGGGACGGGGGCGGGGAACGGGCGGGACCGCGACGCCCGCCCGCCGCTCCGCCTCTCCGTCCCGGCCCTCTCCGGGGCCGCCGGCCCTGAACCGCCCACCCGGCGGGAGAACGCCCCTCCTAAGCCGTTTGTGTGCCCACCCCCCGCACCCCCCGGGGGCCCCGATCCCGCTTCGGGGGCCGCTCATTTGCGGCTAATGAGCAGCCAATTTTTAATGAAGCAAATAGAATCGGAGCTATTTGCTCGAGGCAGCCCTGCGCTTTTTTAAGTATCTTGCCATCACTTCTTTTGTTTTTAAGCGGTTTAGCCGGAGTGATTTAAGCGAGAGCCGCGCCGTAAGCGATTTTTTTCCCGCCTATTTCGTTAAAATCGCTTTCGAAAACCCCCCCCGAACCTCTCGATGGGCTGGAAGTCTTGAAGGAACCTTTTTAAAAAGTGTTTAATTTTAGCTGACAGCTTGAGAATAAAGAATATCTGAAAGTATATATATGTGTACTCTTTTGCCAGCGGAGTCTTGAAAGAACCCTTTTAAAAGTGTTTATTTTTAGCTAATAGCTTTAAAATAAAGAATATCGGAAAGTATATATATGTGTGTTCTTGAGTCAGGGGAGTCTTGAAGGCAACTTTTTAAAAAATGCTCATTTTTAGCTAATAGCTAAAGAAGAAAGAACATCTGAAAGTATATGTACGTATATTCTCTTGTCAGCGGAGTCTTGAAAGAGCCCTTTTAAAAGGGTTCCTTTTTAGCTAAAAAGTAAAGAACACTTGAAAGTATATGTGTGTATATTCTTTTGTCAGCTGAGTCTTCAAGGAACCCTTTTAAAAGGGTTTATTTTTAGCTAATAGCTTGAGAATAACAAACACCTGAAAGTCTATATATGCATAATTTTTTACGAGTAATCATTCTTCACCGTTCTTTACGATTTTATTTTTTTTTTTACAGTTTGTTCCTTACCATTCACACCGCAAGTTGCCTCCCTTGTTCTTCACCGTATTTCTCGAGCACGCACGAACTGATCCCAGACATAAAATCTTCGGGGGAATAATACAGCGTAATTTAAGCGTGTAACTGCTTCTTCGCAACTTCTTAACCTCAGAGCTGGCCAAGCAAATGCGCAAATGACGCCTAAATCTCTCAGCACGGCGGCAAATATTTCTCTCGACGCTGTTCTACAGCACGTTTGTACGTGAGGGTGGTTTGTGATGGGCAGCGCTCTATTCATGAGGGCTTTTTGTAGTAGTTGTTCTAAACATAAAGTAAAAAATCTTGCCATACCGACAGCCTGGGAGCCGGCGTTTCGGGCAGAGGTGCAAGTTTGGGCTCCGATCCTGTAATCACTAATGGAGGGAGTGCTTGGTATTTATCAGGGACAATTTCCAGGAAAAATTGTTTATAACTTTTGCAAAAATAGGGACCAAGTCCCTGCTTAAGGATCAAGCGAATGGAAGGTGAAAAATCCATCTAACGAAAAATAAATCTAATGAAAAACCAAGGAAGCTGTATGAGATGCTGGGTAGGATTCATTTTCAGGGGTCAGATTTGGGTAGAAAATTAGTAGAAGCCCACCCAGTACGTGGTTGTAGGAAGTGGTATCGAAAACCCGGCTGTGCTGACATTCGCTGCATTTGTATATTTGGTGTATGAAATTCCTTCAGCTCCTGAGAGCAGGAAGAGCGAATCTGTAATTTATACCCTTCTGTGCTTGACGGCATGTCTTCGGGGGAATTATTTTGAAATTGAAAATGTGCGTTTATTTCACTTCAAAATACGGAATATGCCCTTTCTTTTTCTTTTCTTTTTTTTTTTTTTTTGCTACATCGTTAAAATTTTTGTATAATGTTTTCCAGTGTTTCAGTTGCTCGTGTAATATAATAAGGGAGTTGTGCGTGTTTACCAGATTGTTGCTAACATAAATGACACGGTGAACCACTGAAAACAGAGATAAAAGATAGCTGAATTGCTGTAGTAAACCCACAGGACTAATTTCTAGCTTAATCGTGTATTTTTCTAGACATTGTCTGCTTCTTGATATTTACAGATACTTTAAAATATGCAAATAATTCATTGGCTGTTCACATAAGAGTATTAGATTCCTGCTGCGGAGGCAGAGGAGGTGACACAACTGCATCGTCTTGGTTCTTTACCTGACCTAAACTGGCCTGGGTAGGAACATTTCCCACTAGCAGGGATCTGTGATATTGACAGGGGTTTATGCTATTAAGGTCCCGGGATTTAATTTATTCGAACTGCAAAGGGATTTTTGGATTTTTGATGGGTAAGTTACAGGATCAGGCCCACGTTAAAAAAAAAAAAAAAAGAAAAGAAAGAGAGAGAGAGAAAGAAAGAAAGGAGGAAGGAAAGAAGGAAAGAAAGAGAGAAAGAAAGAAGTCTATTGCTGAACAACTGGTGTCAGCTTATTTTTATTGTGTCTTAAATCCTCTTTTAGTTTAACTTTCTAAACTGCTTTTGAGATACAGATCATCGACATGTCTGGAACTCAGTGGCACAAGATGCTACAGATCCAAATAGCTTAGTAGCACTTTTAAAAGGAGTGTGTAGCTGCATGGATAATAAAAAGCAAAGTATGGTAATACAGGCATGTATAAGGGATATAAATACTTATCCATCAGGGTGTAAACCAATGACTAGATTTACATTGATGAAAATTGTGTTTCCTGGTGTAGTTTTTTTTATAATTTTCTGTTACGAGGTTATTTGTTGTCCCTTACTTTTAGTCATCTGGCACTGACATCTTTCTGAAGCAGAAGAGTGAAATATATAAGCCACTTTATTTTTGCCAATGACTACATTTTTTTAATATCATAAATATCATTAATACCAGTTTGAATATCATAAATCATCATATTCCCCAGTTCATTCAAGGTCTGTTCCCCATTAAAATAAATGGCAGTCTTTCCAGTGACTCTGACAGTCACTGGATTATGCCCTAAAGGGATTATACACTATATTTCATTTCAAGAAATGCCAAAAAAAGAATAGAGTCTGATTAGATCTGTGTTTTTTTCTCGGTGATACAGTTATTGTGATTTGCACAACTGCTAAGTAACACAGAATTTTGCAGCCCATGTCTGCTCTGTGTATGTTAGAGAAACAGATTTGTTCTTCCACATCTATTTGTTTCATGCCAATATGTATGTAGGCAGCTATATAAAGAAAGAGTAGATCTGTTAACTATACAGGGGGACCATAACTGTAACTACTACCTATTGCAACAGAGATCCAAGAATGGTTTGCACGTGGGACTGTGGTGCCTAGTGATGAGGACAGGAGAGCAAAGCGTGACTCCTGGTTTCTGCTTCTGACCCTGGGGACCGGCCAGGTGTGTGACCTTCTCTCAGTTTACAGGTCCGTAGGTGGGGTTAAGTCTGACTTTGCTTCATGGAAGCAGGTTAAGGATCTTGTTTGTAATGCTCCAACAGTCACTGTTGAAAGATTTCTAGAAAGGCAAAGCATTGTTTGGAGACAGTGCAGCCTAGACTGATGAACAATAACAAAAACACAGGCAGAAAGTGCAGCTGCTGCATGCCAGAAACATTCATCCCATGGATGTAAAGCAAAAACATTGGGGGTAACTCATGGATGTGTCAGGACATTGATTTTCCCTGTACTAAACATAAACCGAAGTCTTTAATTTAAAAGTAGGTGGAGTAATTGTGCTTACAGATGTGTAAGAAAAAAGAGTTCATGTAAAGCCGTGGTAACCGGTTTAAAGCAGTTACACTGTGGTAACTGCTCAGTGAATTTTTTCTTCTCTTAATTTCAGTGGCATAAAAACTACAGCTGTTTGAATCACCGAATAGGTTGGACGCTTGAAACTCATTTGTTATTTTGTATTTTCCAAGCCACGTCTGTGCTTCTGAAACTCAGTTACAGGAGTCGTCTTCTCCACGATTTCTGCTGAACTAGAACTATCTTACGTTTTGGTGGTATAAGTGCGGATTGTCCCAAAGCAGGCTAAGGAATTTGCTTCATTTTATGTCATTGTAATTGTGGTTTCCCTTCCCTCCTCCTGCCAATTCTGTTTGAATTATTCACTCATGGTAGTGTCTATCATGCTTGCGCACCCTGACTGCTCTGACTGTTCACTGTGAACCCCATGTCACATCCCTGAAGCAACGAAAACCTGTTCTGTAAACCTTACCTCACCTTCTCGGGGCGGGGGGGGGGGGGTAAGATATATGTGTATAGCTTTACAAACATCAGGTGTTTACGAATGTGGATGCCATCCTGGACATTGCTGGAACACAGAATAAAAAGACCAGGGCGTCATGTAACAAAACGGTTAAGATGCCCAAAACTCTGTTAGTGTGTAAGGTCTCAGGCTTGTTCACACGACAGCAAGAGCTTCTCCTGGCTTCCAGACGCTGCTCTGAGAAACGAAGGCAGGTTTGCAGCTCTGTGTTATGGCCGGAGCTGTGCTATCGCCAGCGCAGGGCAGCAGGGCAGTGGAGTAATTCTTTAATTTGCCACAGGGCGGGTTGGGACTGCGGTGACGCTGAAATGCAGCTCCTAAGGGCTGCTTCAGTCCTTCGCTTCGATCACAGGGCAGCAAAACAGAACGAATAAAAGGGAAGCAGAGTAAGGGAAGCGACAGGAATGAATGGGATCTTAGGGAGAGACGAGCTGCGTTAGCTCAGGTGAACTCTCCCTCTGAACACGAGGTGGCTTTACATTTCTTGGGCAGTTCTATAGTTTAAACGCACAGTTATCTAAATTCTTCTGTCTCTTCCAGTGCTAAACAGTTTTGTGCAACCTGTTTTGGTCACTCAGCACCTTTTCTCATCAGTAAGCCAAAATACCCATTCCATATTTTTTTAACCATCAGAAATCTTGTTCAATACCAACACCAAAAAAAGAATAGTAAAGGGCAAAATCTCATTCCCCTTCACTGGCCCAAACACACACAGCAGAGGCACGGGGCGACGGGTGCATTTCTGATGCAGAAAGTCAGGGACAGGTGTAACGTTCAGTCTCCTCCTGTGGAGGCAGAAAAGGCTCAGGTTTCGCCACCTAAATGGATGTCCCCATGCATCTGTCATCCCCTGCTCCCATGCAGGAAGCAGCATAAAGCCCACACAGGGAGCGGGAGGGCCCACAGCCCTGGGGAGACCGGTGGTGCCCACAATGTCTCCTCCCTGTCCTGGGCAGCCTGTGCATCTGTCGCCTTTCTCCACCCAAACTCCTGCCCTCGCACCCCCTCCTTCCCAGTTTGGAGCCAGGGGTGCCATCCCTGGCTCTGGGGTGGTAGGACCCATAGCGTTGCCAGCTGAAAACAGAAAGGACTTGATTTTCCTGTGGAAAGTGCACATTTGAGGCCGGACAGCCTCTCCCTTGCCATAACATAACTGCTTTTTGCCTGTTCCCCAGAGCTTTACTAGTACATAATTTCCAGATTATCACTTCCATCCTGTGAATATGGAGATGCTGCTACAGTAGAGTTCATCCTCAGGAGAAAATATTACGCATTTTAAATTGCTCTCTTTGTCTTTTCCCTGCAGATATATTTTGTGCTAACAGGGAATCCAATCTTCAGCTCAAACTGGGGAACAACATGGTGAACTATAATAATTATTGGACCTGTTAGGTCTATTGTGGAAATAAATCTGCTGTGAACCAACATTTTCCCTCATATGTTTCACAGAGAGACAGTAACCCTTCTGCTGTCAACGAATTAATTTGCTAAAAGAAGCTGGAGTTCATAGATAAATCTTGAGATTATTTCTCATTTACATATTAGCTTAGCATTTATGTGCACTTCTATTTGTGTGATACTCCTGGGGACAATCCAGGAAACAATATGAATCATCTAATATGTAAAAATGAGGCTACAATAGCAGGGGAAAAAAGCTACCTCTTCCTTCCTTCCTTTCTTTCTTTCTTTCTTTAGTCTTTGCAAAAAAAAAAAAAAAAAAAAAGAATTCTTTGGAATGGTCTTTGTGATTACTTTAATTGCCTAGCACTGTATGCATAGTATGCCAGAGTCGGTTTTGCAGCTGTTTGATGCTAGAGCGTGCTTGAAGAACGCTTTCTGTGCCGCGACTCGTTCAGAGGGCACGTTATCTCGAGGACCGCTGGTGGGGGCTTGTGTGATATGGTGGCTCAGACACAGATTGTTTTTTTCTTATTATTTATGGGGAAGAAAGCAGGTCAGAGGCATAACTGAAAGCAGGACCAGTGTACTTCCTATTTCCTGTGGAGTCCCCAGAGCTCTAGTTTGAAACCATTACTGTTGTTAATTAATGATTTGCCAGCTGTCTGCGCTAATTTTATAGCATTTATGTATGCAGAGCCATTGTGCCTCAGATTCCTGCTTCAGAGTCCTGTAAGCAAGACACTACAATTGCAAAAACAGCATCACACTTACACGTCCATTTGTTACTTTGAATGTGGTCTGCTCGCAGATGATTCCCTTTAGCTTTTCAAATTGGAAGCCTGGCTGAAGACGTTTTGCAGCAGCAGGGATCCACTTTGGGACATTTTAGACATTTTCATGTCAAGTCTTTGCTTGGCTTAGGGCAGTAGTACAGCAGGGCAAAGGCAACGTGGCCTTCTTCTGATTCTTATTTTGGAGCTACACGTCAGTTTAAAACCGGAGTGAAAACGCCGGGCAGTATGATGTGTTAGCCAGACAGATTCTTACAGAAAACATAGTTTGTTGCTGCCCCACTGCCCTGAATGCCTACGCTCAACCCCAATGAGGCTTTGCTCGCCTCCTTCCATTACCTTTTCATAAACCCCTCGTTTTTCCTGAAGGTTTGGGAAACCAGGTGGTTGCAGTAACGCGGTTCTTGCTGCCCAAGTCCATTTTGCCGTAGCAGCCCTGCAGTTACGGGGGGCTCAAAGTTTGGTCGGGATTGTTTTTTTACCATTCTTTCCTTTGAGGGCTTGTGTCGATGTGGGCTGTTAAGCAGCTGTGGCATTTCTGCCAGAAATGGCAATATTTCAGCGGCGGCTGACTGTACACACACACTATACAGTTTATAGAGTGGGACCCTGCTACTCCGGAACTGATTAATCTGAATGGCTGGGTTAGTGTTTGGGCTAATCCTGACCTCCTGCTGCTTCCAGTTCCTCTACAAGGTTTATATTTTTCGTACCTACTCCTTGAAGTTATTGTTTGACTTGTGCACTATTCCCTGTAGCCAAAATACTCTTTCCTAGTGGGGGGGAAAAAAAGACAAAAAAAAAAAGAAAAGCGCATGAGTTTACCTAAAGCATCGACAGAATTCTTATTTGAAGAAAAAAGAATAATAGCTTAAAATTGAAGTGAAAATAAAGCAATGTTACAGTAATTCCAGTTTTCAGTAATCTGAGTAGTGATATGGTCCCTAGGCACTTGAATTCGCAAGGTTTCATTGTACTTCAGTTTAAAGCATAGCTGCATGTGTCTCACCTCAGTAAATGGCAAAATTCCCATGGAAACCAGGTAATAGTGCAGTGGTTCGGCATCTTTTGAGATGGACAGTGTGATACAAACGTTGAATTACCATAATAACAAAAATTTTAGGTCAGCTGGGTGGTTTATAGGTATATGCACAGCACGGGAGTGATCTAAAGAAACCTGTGTCTCCTCTAAAGCCAGACTGTGCTTGTTTCTCTATCGCTTTTACGCTCCCCTGATTCAGCACTCTGCAGCTTCCACTCTCTTTATTGGATTTGGTCATTATGGACAGCAGGTCACCTTAAAGCACCTTAAAATACCTGACGATACGTTGGATAATTAAGATCAGAAAGTGAGGTGAAAAAAAGATTCTTAGGTATCAGTAGGCACAGACTACGCCAGACGATTTCTCTTCTCCACCTTCCCCCCCCTCCCACCCCAAACAATCCTTTTCAATATTGAACAGGTCTGCAAGAACAATCCAATCCACAAGGTCAAGACAGGGTCAGGTTTCCTGACCTGCTTGCCCCCACCTCTTGATAATCTAGAAATGAAAATCAATTCTTGTCTTTGAGCTTGTGAGGAGCTCATAATTGCTTTAGACCAAAGCACAGAGTGCCTGCTTTTCCTGCCACCTTTCAATTCTTGGAGATGGGGATGTCATTTTTCAAGCCGGGTGCACTGTCAGGATTAGATTGCGTGGTAACCAAGTAGAAAGATTTCTGCTCAGAATGAGATTTCTTCTCATCACCATGCCTTTTACTCAGGCCCTAAGTTTTTTTTTTTCACTGTTATCTATAGGGATATCATAATATGCTTTGAGAAGGTTATCTATGGAAAACAATATTTTTTTTCTCAGGGACAAAATTGTAGCTCTTTTATAGCAGCTGGAATTAATGGATAAATAGAAACTGTGACTAAATTTTGTTCTTGATCTTTTATTTACTTTACACTTTCTGCCAAAAATCACACTGATGAAATGTGGGTAGAATTACACCTTTTTTTTTTTTTTTTTTCAAGTATGGCTTTTTAGCCAACTAAACTAAAACTTCATATCTTTTCCACCATGACAGAACATTTCTAGGCCATTTTGGATTGTTGCAAATTCCTGTCCCACAGATGAGTTTGTAGGAGCCTGTGCAGTGCCACCTTGTCTGATGGGGCTTACCTGGCACCGTGGGCTCTGACAGGCAGGTCCCTGCCCCGGCCGGCAGGAGAACGGGGCTGGAAATCTGGTCCCACCAAAATCCCAGGCAGGGGAGGAGGGGACTTGCTCAGGACCATACTCTCTTCTGATGAGACGCCCTGTGTGAGCCTGAAACCTCAAATTCTTAACGCCTTATCTGCATCAATTAAAAAATGGAGGGGAAAAAAGAGGGATCCAGCTTCTTTATGTGAAGGACCCTGAGGACCTGGTGGGGAAGGTTCAATATCAGAGTGCCGTATCACTTGTTTTTCAGTGGTCTTTTTCTTTTTACACCTCACAAATGTGTGCATGCATATTTTCATCTGTCCCGATTAAGAACATACTGGTGAGGACTTGAGTTTTACTTGAGTTTGTGTTCCTTATGCCTAATATTATGGCTGTTATCTAAAGAAAGGTCACTCTCACCTTTGGGCAAGAAGACCATTTTTTGTGGCTTTTGTTCTTGGGATTTTGCGAAGTTCTGCTGAACATTTCCATCATTTCTGATTGTAGAGGTATCCTACATACCTACATTAAAATTAGAGAGAAGGCAGCTCTTTTCCCACTACTCTTCTGGTGCTAAGATTTGTGGTTTGGCCATAGGAGCCATTTAGATGACAATAGAAACCATAAGTAAGACAGTGATTTATTGCTAGAATGATTTTTTTTTTTTAATATACACTTAATGAACATTTTTATATCTGTTTTTACCTCATTTGGCAGCTGAGAGTTTCAGTAAGGAGAGCTGCCAAGAATTACAGTAAAATAAAGCTGAAATAATAACTAATTCTGTCAGCAAATAAGGGTACAAGATCAATAGCTAACAATACTCTCAAAGTTAAGGAAAAAAAAGAGAAGGAGCAAAGACAATCCTTGCTTTAGATCACACCAGGATGAGCAAAGTAAGGGCAGGTTTAAAGTAAAAGAAAATTTTTTTGAGGTCCATGTTGAGTCTTGGTTCCTGTTTTCAGAGACTCTGTCGCGGCAGGTAAACTCATGGAGTAAATGTATCGTGCAACCACAGAAAGTCTGATGTGCTGATGGCTCGGCAGTGCCAATCTTTCTGTCCTGACAAGGGAAAGCAAAACAGAAGGGCATCCTTCACAGAGCAAAGCCTGTTCCTCTGCTGATACCAGCTGGTCCAGGGAAGCCGCATCAGGTAACGGCAGCAGAGTGTCCCCTCCATCTCCATGGATTCATCCTTCCTTTTCTCAGGACACCCTCCAGATGGCACAGCCTTAGTAGCGTTGATGAAAGGAGGCTTGAAACCAAAGGCCCATCTTGACCCTTGATGTCAGTGAGAATTGCACCCACTGATTTTGAATTTTGCAATTTGAATTGCACTGGCTGATACTAAAAATTAGCGTCGCTCTTGAATGAGGAGTAAAATAGGACATAATCAAATCCAGGTAGGACACAAGTACATAGGCTTTATTCAGGTGCAAGCTTTGCTCAGAACCACAACTGTCTCTTCCCTGCACTAATGTATAAAAGAAAACAAAGAGAATTTTTACGTTCAGTGAGATCAGAAACAGGGAAATCCTCAGTTCACCGTCCTGTGCTTGTTACACTGTCCCCATAAGGGTTGCTTGGGCAAATGAACAACATTCCGAAGTTTTAACATATCTCAGCACTTGTTAAATTGTAACTTTAATTCCAAACTTACTGTAACTATTAATTGAGCTTCCGTTCTTAAAGAAGATAAGAGTTTTCAGCTCAGTATCATTTCTTTTTCCTCGCTGCTTGCCTCCTCTGTGCAAAGTCTGAGGTTTTCAGACAGGCTTGAAAACAAAGTGCAGAGGCGCTAACTAAAGACTAATGCTAACCAAAACCTTCTGTTTCACAAATAAAAATTAAAAAAAAAATACGAAGGAAAAGAAAAATGTTTTCCGACCAAATGTAATTCGAGAGCTGGAGTGCCTTTTTCTTCATTTCTTTGTTTTGCTTTTGATAATTACACCGTATCCCTATAATATATTCTACACTGAATTATTGATATGCACTTTCAACCTCAGCCCCTGAGTCCCACCGTTGTTTCTGACGGGGGATTACAAACACACTTCCCTCTCTAACATGCCCCTTGAGAAGTGACTAAACACAAATATTTATCACCGCCCTCCTTGCCCGTATGCATCGTTCTAGCTGTGGATGTTGAAAACCCCATATTTTTCCTTTTATTTCTTGCTCCCGTGGGCTGTGCGGAGCCGGGTGAGCCCAGGCTGGGAGCTGGAGCCTGTCCTGCTGGTAGGACTGGGGAGGCTCCAGATGCAGGGTGGCCCCAAGGTCTCTGCTTGGCCTGAGTATGGCTGGCCATGGGACGTGATGCAGAAGGACATCTTGCTTTCAGAGCATGCAGCATGGGGAGAAAGGTTTCTTCCTGTACCTTTTGGGAAATGGGATCTGTGAAAGCCCCTTGGTCACCCCATTTTTACAGTCCTTTTTGGAACTTTTACAGATGCAGCAGGCTCCGGATTGCCAGTTGAAATCATGCTTTTCTAAACTATGTTTCCACAAGCTGGTGATTTTATTGTCCCAAATTTAGGATGTCCAACCTGAACCACATGAAGAAGTCCAAGCAGAACCCTGGCAGCCAGAGAGGACAACAAAACCTGCTTTTTTTTCCAAAACCTGCTTTTTTTTCCACGGCATTTTATTTTGACTTGCAAAGACACTTTAAAGACAGCGAGTGCTTCAGACCTTTAGTACACCCAGAGTTCTATTAACTCATATGGCTGCTGGAGGTTGATCTAGATCCAAATCACCTCACAAATGAAGCCATCTATCTGTAGATCTTCACTCAACGGGAGCAGTGTTTACTTCTTTATTCCTTACTTGATGCACACAGCATTGTGTATTATATGGGTAGCATGAACGGCAGATAAATCTAGGTTTTGGTTTTGACATGCAATGGTATTGCTAATAAAAGAAAAATGTTTCAGACGACTTTTGTATAAATCATGGTTATTTCTGTAGAAGATTAAACAATAGCTTGGTCCCTTAGGACATTCATGAACAGATGAAACATTAACCACTGGGTCTTAAAAGTTTTATATATCTGCAGTACATTCCTGCAACAGAGAAATAAAAAACCATGATTTATAAGTCAACAGTCCATGGAGGAACAGTGACTTTTGCAGAGGCAGGGCTGCGCACTAGGTCGGGCTGGTACATTTTGCCTATGGAAATGCGGGATAGTCTCAGATGAGTTGCATTTGTGCAGTGAGTGGCAGCTCATTGTGCATGAGGGGTAATTTGTATGGTAAATAAGTGAGTTATTTGGTTGCGTGCAATAGCTGTGTCTCTGGACTTGCAGGATCCAGGTTTCCAGACAAGCGGTGAATGCAGTGAAAATGCAAGGAAAGCCATTTCCCATAAACTTTTAATGCAGAAATTTTAATGCAGATATAATATGGGGTGTCCTCTATAATACAGGCTACCTGGCAGCTCTAGAATTGGATCGGGTCAAGGCCTGCCTTGGACACATAGCAGAAAATTTCTGCATTGGCCAGGAGAAGGCCAAATGATCACCTTGGGCTCAAAGGTAATGTCCACACAGCAGGGTGGAGAGCAGGTCTGAGGGAGGTTTGATGCCACTGCACATCATGGCACGAGATTTTCATCCTCCCCAGTGACTGCACTTTCAGCCAATTGTGTATTGAAGGGTAGGTGAGATTATATGGGGTTGATCGCTTCCTAATCTGGGTGGTATGGACAATTTAGCCACCTCCGCTTGCCTTGCCTTCTGACTGCACGTCGCTTGAACTCATTTCAGACAACACAGGTTTTTGCAGCAACGTGTGGTAATGCCTACTTTGGGCATCCACCTGCTCCAGTGTGGGGTCCTCCACAGGCTGCAGGGGGATATCTACTCCACCATGGACCTCCACGGACTGCAGGGGGACAGCCTGCCTCACCATGGTCTTCACCAGGGGCTGCAGGGGAATCTCTGCTCCAGAACCTGGAGCACCTCCTCCCCTTCCTTCTTCACTGACCACGGTGTCTGCAGAGTTGTTTCTTTCACACATTCTCATTACTCTCTTACACTGCAGTTGCCCAGTTGGTTGGGGTTTTTTTCACCCCTTCTTAAATATGTTCTCACAGAGGTGCTACCATCTTCGTTGATGTGCTTGGCCTTGGCCAGCAGTGGGTCCATCTTGGAGCTGGCGGGCACTGGCTCTACTGGACGTGGGGGAAGCTTCTTGCAGCTTCTCACAGAAGCCACCCCTGTAGCCCCCCTGCTACCAAAACCTTGCCATGCAAACCCCATACACCACCAAACGCCCATTGCTTATCATAGAATGACAGAATGGTTCGGGTTGGAAGGGACCTTCAAGATCATCTAGTTCCAACCCCCTGCCCTGGGCAGGGACACCTCCCACTAGACCAGGCTGCTCAAAGCCCCATCCAGCCTGGCCTTGAACACTTCCAGGGATGGGGCATCAACGGCTTCCCTGGGCAACCTGTTCCAGTGCCTCACCACCCTCACAGTAAAGAATTTCTTCCTAATATCTCATCTAAATCTACCCTCTGTCAGTCTGAAGCCATTACCCCTCGTCCTGTCACTACGTGCCCCCGTACAAAGTCCCACCCCACCTTTCCTGCAGGCCCCTTCAGAGACTGGAAGGTCCCCGCGGAGCGCTGGCGGGCGGGCAGCAGGGGGCGCTGCGCTGCCGCGCAGTGGCGGCGGGCGGGCAGCAGGGGGCGCTGTGCGACCGCGCACCGCGCAGCCGCTGACGCAATCGGTGATGGCGGGTTCCTCTGCCCGGCCCCGCCCGGTGAGCGCGGGCTGTGGGCGCGCGTCCTTTTAATGACTGTAATTAGCAAGAAGTGTGTGTGTGTGTGCGCGCGCGCGTGTGCGTGTGCGTGTGTGTGCGCGCGCCAACACGCGTGTGTGCCAATATGCATTTGTGCCGATAGGTGTGTGTGCCTATAGATGCGTGTGCCTATAGATGCCCGTACTGGTACGTGTGTGTGCCTATAGATGTGTGTGCCTATAGGTGCATGTGCTTATAGGTGTGTGTGCCAATACACATGTGTGCTGATAGGTGTGTGTGCCTATAGATGCGTGTGCATATAGGTGTGTGTGCCAATACGTGTGTGTGCCTGTAGGCGTGTGTGACAATATATGTGTACACCTATAGGCGTGTGAGCCTATAGATGCATGTGCAGATACGTGTGTATGCCTATAGGGGGGTGTGTGTATAGGTGTGTGTGCCAATACATGCGTGTGCATATAGGTGTGTGTGCCGATACGTGTGTGTGCTTATAGGTGCGTGTGCCGATATGTGTGTGCACCTATAGGTGTGTGTGCCTATAGGTGCATGTGCCTATAGCTGCATGTGCGGATATGTGTGTATGCCTATAGGTGCATGTGTGTACAGGTGTGTGTGCCTATACATGTGTGTGCCTATAGGTACGCCTGCCAATATGTGTGTGCACCTATAGATGCGTGTGCATATAGGTGTGTGTGCTGATACGTGTGTGTGCCTATAGGCGCGTGTGTTGATATGTGTGTGCATGTATAGGTGCATGTGCCTATAGGTGTGTGTGCCTATAGCTGTGTGTGCCAATGCGTGTGTGTGGCTATAGGTGCGTGCCTATAGGTGTGTGTGCACCTATAGGTGCGTATGCCTATTGGCGTGTGTGCCAATACACGTGTGTGCCTATAGGTATGTATTCATATAGGTGTGTGTGCCTATAGGTGTGTGTGCACCTATAGGTGCGTATGCCGATGCTTGTGAGTACCTACACGCTGCCTGTGTATAGGTGTAGCCATATACATGCACATACCTCTGCATCCCGGTATCTCTGCTGACACGATTCCCACTCCTTCCCCACGGCAGAATTAAAGGTACAAAACGCCCGTTGGTGCTGCCCAGACCCACTGGGCGCCCCCAAAGCAGCAGGAGGGGTGGCGGGGGGCGGGAGGGAGTTCGAGGTCAAACAGTCTTTGTGCAAAAATAGAAGTACAAATTAAATACACACATTTAAAACCCAGTCCTGGCTCGATACAGTAAGACTTCAAGATGTAATCGAATTGATTTGAAAGGCTGAGGTCCAAGCCTTAGGAACACAGACTATGTGCCATAATTGCACAGAGCCTATTTATTTTAGCTCACAACATCGGCTAGAAATCCAGAACTGCTTTTAAAAATACCCAGCAATTGCAATTATTCAGCTGTGTGTGCTTCCCCCGACTTGCCGTGGTCTTTCTAAGATGCCTCTTTTAGGCTTTGTGAAATCAAGATGCTCGCAATCATAAGATGCTGTTACTTACACATTGCTTAAGTCCAGTCATTTATAAACCAATAATAATTTATAATTAATTAAACGCCAAGGCCTGGCTGACCCGTTTCTATTCCATACCCAGTGATATTGATCTGTGTGCCTCTCAGAGTGAGAGTTAAATAACTTTATTCCTGCGCTGCTGGCTGATTGATAACAGAAGGCTACAGCCAGTGTTTTTTGTTTGCACAATACAGCATTGTTCAGGAACATCATAATTTAGTGATACTGTGAGGTTAGAGCACTTACAGCTTATTGTCTCACTGGGCAATCATCTCAAGTTTGGCCTGGAATATTTGTGGGCTTTTGTTTTTTTAATAAAGGCACAAATTAATTTGAAATCCAAATTTTTCCAGGGTATGGAGCAAAGCCTGCTCTCAGCTACAGGCAGGCAACCAGTGCCAGGCAGGCAATGATGCTGTTTCAGATTTACTCCAATATAAAGCAAAGATTTGGCCTTATAAAGAAGCCTTTTAAAATGACGTATGTATTTTGTGCATTTGCTGCACAGCCATCACAGAGCTAGACGTTGCGTTGGTAACGTGACAGCTAAAGAAAAGTAGCTGTTTTCTTGTTTCAGGGCTTACCACTATCAGCAGACTCAGAGGAAGGAACCCAGAAACTTGAAGCACAGCCCAGTGCAGGTAAAAAACCTTTTGTTTTACCTTTAATCTTAATTTAAAAAAAAATAATTCTCATTCTGATACAGAAAGAAAGTTTTATGTGATGGTGTACATTCACATAAATAGGTTTTGAGGTTTTGAGGCCAGCAGGCCAAGGAATTGGCATGTAACCTGTGCCAGGCTTTCTCCAAGTCCTGTGGGCGTTGGGAAGGTGGTTTGGGTTACGCCTGCTCAGGTCCTTCTGGGCTGGAGAAGAAAAATGAGGGGGTAGGAAGGCAAAGGTCCGAACCAAACCTTTAGCTCTGCCGCAGAGCTGGTGGAGTTGACAAAGCTGCACAGCGACCCCGAGGAATGCAAAATACACAGAAAAAACATGACAGTTGTTTGTTTTCATGCTGACAAATTCCTCAAGTGAAGGCTGGAAACTTGCCAACTGCCGGACTAGCTGCCCGAGCGCAGCGAGCCAAGCATTAACCCCGCGCTCCTTGGCACGGGGTTACAGTGAGCACTTTGCTCTTCCTCATCACTGGAAATACTGAACGGCTGCCCGGAGGCAGCCATGGCTGGGTGACAGTGCTGCTGTCACGCTCACGGCCACGGCCAGCATCACTCAGTGCTCCCTGCCCGCCTACTCGACAGCCGAAGGAGCAGCCCATCCAGAAACTTAATAAATAAACCTTTGGAGCTTCCACCCCTCGCTGCCTGCCAAGACCGGGGTTTGGCACGCTTCGGTTGCAGCTCGGCAGGAGTATTTTTATGCTGCTTCACCTTTCTGCAGTCAAACGCTCTCTGCTCTTGTTAGTGTGTCCAGAGCTCCTTCCTCACCTCTGGAGCATCACGGCTGCTGTCAGGCCTCTGCCCCTGGGAAGGAGACCTGGGAACAACAGTCCACTGTTTACATGTGGGAAATCATCACCAAGAGATGTCTCCTGCATTTTCCTTTCCAGAGGAGCCAGAGATGTGTTATTAGCAGACCAGAGAGGGTTTGTGCCTGGAGAGGGGCACACCATGTCGGCCCCTGGAGACTGGCATTGCTCTTCATCCCAGCTTTGTCATGTGTGATTCAAAACAGTGAAGATGGAGCCTAGAAACATCTGAATCCTCTTTGCTTTTGAAAAAAATACAACGAAGGCTCAGCTGGCTGTCTTTGAAGGGCATGGAAATCCCCCTCTGTTAAACTCTTCCTTTCACTTCATTCCTTGCAAAAGAAGTTGTGGATGTCCCATCACTGGAAGTGTTCAAGGTCAGGTTGGACGGGTCTTTGAGCGACCTGATCTAGTGAAAGATGTCCCTTCCCACAGCAGGGCGGGTTGGACTAGGTGATCTTTAAAGGTCCCTTCTGAACCAAAGCATTCTCTGATTCTATGAAAAGCATTTCACACGGACCCATTGCGTTTTTCACTGGCTTAATGTTCCAGGGCGCTATTGCCCCTTGGGGCACCCTTCAAGATATTTTGCATAATAATAAGAAGGGCAGCACCCTAACACATGATTCCCACCTCTACGGATAGAAAGGCTTCTCTGTCAGGGGCTGGAAGGTTACATTAAACCTAACTCAGCGACTTCCCAGATTTCCTCTTGCCGTGAGAACAATGTCAAGAAAAATCTGTCGGTGAACTTCGCTGAATGTATTTCTCAACAGAATCCTGACAGTATCAGGAATAACCAAGGAAGCAATTCTATTCCTGCACCGATGTCATCCCTCTCCATGTCTGCTGGGACTGTCCAGGTGCTCCATTTTGATTATTTTTTTTTTGGGTAGAGGCTGCTGATCTACAAGAAACTACACCAAAACAAGTTAATTCATTTTGGAGAGGTCATTGAAGAGTCTGGTGATCAAGCAGTAACGGGTCAAGTGCTACAGTGCTGTCATCTTCATCGGTCGCCATTACTGTTTTCTGAACTGTACACCGTGAATGGTATCTTTTCTCTTAAAAGTAACATTTTTGCTATAGGAAGAGGGCCCACAAGGTGGCTCAGGTGGAAAAGAAATGCAGAGCTTGTGATCTTTGGCTAGCACATGTAAGACAGTGTGATAGGAAAGGGCTGCTCTGAAACAGCTATTTGAGGCTGTTCCAAGAGATCTGTTGATTTTAATTCAGCAAATGATGAAGAGGTGCAGATTACCAAATCAGTGCCAGACAGTGCAGAGGGGGACCTCATCTCACACCCACTGGAGAGACCAAGGACTGAGACACAGTAGCCTGGACATGCCTTGAAAAATGTAGCCTTGTGACCCACATCTAAGGGCCCTGGCCTTCTGACTTGCCCACAAGTACCTTCTCCAAAAATTAAATGTACCCGAGTAAGACTGACAATCATGTACCCGAGAAAGACTGACAATCAGACATCTTTCAGCATTTTCTTTTAAGTCAACCAAGATAGCTTTTGTTGAGCCAACAGTTGCCTCTCTTGTTTGGCAAATCCTTTCCAAAGCCTGTGAAGTCATTTGTATTATTACAAGATATTTACAAACTGACAAGCACAGAATCTGTGTGGCTACCAAATTCCTCATGGCAATAATTCATTATCCTGCAGTTTTTAATGTATGATTAGCCACGGGGTATTGTTTTTCCTCTCTGAGTGGATGATGGGACATTTAACAGTTGAATGATGAGTGGAGAACAATATGTAAGCCTGTTGATATTAGTTCTAGGTAATTCAGGATTTCTAGGTGGTCATTTATTTCTCCTTGAATCATCTGAATAGTCACACAAAACACAGGCCAAAGACACCTATCTGTAGCCCACAATTAAACGCAAGTCAGTCCTAGCAGATATGTAGCAGTTTCTTCTCACCGCAGTCTGAACTATCACCCTAGCTAGTTTCTGTTTCGGTGGTATTCTATTTCCAAATGTCAAATTCAGGAAGTGACAGTACCATTAGGAGAAAAGTTATTTCTATATAAATTCCATTGCAGTTTTGAAGGAGTAACAAGTAACTAAAATAATACATAGAATATTAGAGATAGACGTCAGGGTTTGAATTTCCTGACTAGGGCAGATTAGGAGTATAGCAGTTATCTGATGGTTTTACTTTGTGCTTGCATAAAACAGACGCCCAATAGATTGCTATCCTCTTTGCTAAAAAGTGTCGGTTGAAAGGTCACCAGATGGATGGTTTGGTAAAGTGAGACTAGTCCTTACCTAGGAAAGACTGACACTTTCGTTCTCTGTCCCATATGGTTCCAACATCACGCAAAGTCTTTCAGATGAAACACCACAGAGCCTCACGTAACTTCTCTGAGACAAGTGTAAATGGTCCAGGCATTTCCATCCTTTCTGTCTTAAACGCCTTGTTAAATTTCTGAGCAGTCCTATTCAAAAGCACGCAGAGGAGAAAGCTGCCTGTCTTTTATAGTGACAAATTTCTTCTGAAGAAGTAGAATAGCACTTCTTGCTGATGTGGAATAAAAATTTCTCAAATCTGCTGAAAAGAGTGACAACACATAAAGTCTCATAGTTTAGAGAGCAATTTTCAGTGCTGCATTTTGGAAACAGAAGCCTTTAGGATACCAGTTTTGCTAAAAGGAAACAAGCATCTATACCCGTTGTGCTCATCCTATCTGGCACTTATCACTGAAAAAGCCAACACCAGAAGCAGGCAATTTTTTTCACATCTGAAGTGCAGACGGTGGGAAGGATGCCTCGCTGGGATGCATCATTGCCACAGGTATGTTCTCACACACCCCTTCCCGCAGTGAGAATGGTCTCATAGTCAAGAGTCTTCATCAGCTTCTCTCCAAATGTGAAGAAGGCAGGTCAATGAAGGCTAGCATCCAAGGATGGGATTCTCCCCACTAACAGACAGACTTGCTCAGTGCTTTTAGAGACGCCTCCCAAAGTGCTGGCCTTCAGCTCTCACATGTGCACCAAGGCATTTCTTATTAGTACAGCAGGGAAGAGAGGTAAAAGATCCAGGGCTTTGAGCACAAAATATTCCCACAGGTACACCAAGACCCGAGAACCCAGCATATTTTCATCCTTGTAAGTCTTTAGTATCCCTCTTTGATGACTCTCCCCCTCCTTTTTAAACACTGAGGACATCATTGAAGCGGTTCAGCAGCCTTTAATCTGGCAGGAAGCCTGATTAAAGTCTTCTGACACCAAGCCTTCACCACTGGAGCATGATGGTGGCTGAGGGCTGTGAATCACTTCTGCTGGCCCCAGGACTGTGGCTGTGACACCCTCAGTCCTGCTCCT
This sequence comes from Larus michahellis, assembly GCF_964199755.1. Classification (NCBI taxonomy): domain Eukaryota; kingdom Metazoa; phylum Chordata; class Aves; order Charadriiformes; family Laridae; genus Larus; species Larus michahellis. Next base: position 37,128,228 of record NC_133897.1, read on the forward strand.
GCTCCTGCGGTGCCCCACCAGCACCGAGCACCTCAGCCTGATGTTCTCCATAAACCTCTCCTTCCCAACAGAAAACAAAACTATTCTGCTTCATGCTACCCCTCATTACTTTGCATTACTGATTTGCTTCAGGACGTCATTACTACCTCTTAATTTCATAACCATGCTGGTTAGCAAAAACAGATACAAAACCTCATCACTTAGATTATAAAACTGTAGTGTTTTAGGAATTGCTTCAAACCAAAGTCCTATGCCAAATGCATTTAGATAAGATTAACTAATTTTGCCTAACATTTCCTAAGCAGTGTTTCCATAAAAGCAACAGTATGAGATACTGAGGATGCCGAGATCTGATGAATGACGAAAATAATGGTGACTTAGAATTTACATTTTCCACAGATGAAAGAAATTAATCAAATTGGACTTATCTCAAAAACCAAGCTCCTATTATACACACACAAAAGCAAGGCTCTCCATACGGAGAGAGTAACTGTCCTCAATAGCCATGGAGTTTACCTGAACTGAATTTTGGGGAAAAAAAGACTTTGCAGAATAAGTTTTAATTAAAATGATCCTTATTAGCTCTGGCCACCTGTGACCTCTGGTGAGAGCTTTCATCTCTGTCAAGACCGACAACCCAGCTGAGGTAAACCCTCTCCCGAAATCATTTTCCACTGCCATAGCGCTACCTCTTTACAGTTATATATTTCACTCGAGCCTGGTCCCCAGCCCTGCTGCATCCCGGATGCTCCTGGCCCCACAAGTTGCGGAAGGAGACCTGCCATGGTGATGCATGATAGCATTACGGCTGCTCATCTCCCTGTGAAGAGATGGGGGGCAGCGACACTCTACCAAAGCCACGTGAAAACTGAATTGCTACAGCTAATCTCAGAAAAGCAGCAGCAGATTGAAAGCCAGGTGGTGAAGGAGCACCAGCGAGCTTTCCTCCAAAAGAAGACAGTGGCGTGAGTCCGAGGCAGGGTGTCCTCCTCCGTTTTTGGGTTGTTTTTTTTTTTTCTATTGGAGCTGTGGAAAGAAATTGGCCTCATCCCTCCATGGGAGGAAGGTTGCCAGCAGGGAAAGGAAGCCAGTGACACCCCCAAGGAAACAGATAGCATCTACAGTGATAACTCTCTAGAGCTGAACTTTACTGTACGCATAAATTTGATGTGCCACGTCTATGGGGTGGCCAAAGGGGGTTGTGTGTCCAGAGAGGGACACGCGCAGTGATAACTCCATCGGATGCTGCCCCAGCCTCCAGCAACCTCAGGGTGTCTGTGTCCCCGGCTCGTGGTCAAGCACCCTCACCCCAAACAGTGGCCGGTCTGCCAGAAGCCAGAGGTTGCCGGCCCCTGGGGAGGCTTTCAGACCTCTTGGTGTCTGAGAATACCAGAAGTTATGCCAGTAAAAAGAAAACTATATTTGGTGTAAGATGCTTAATTACAGACATTTGTCAGTTAAAAATCTCGTGGAAGTGAGGATCTAACCTTCTGCGTGCAGAAAGGGCAGGTTCGGTCTTAAAATATTTACAAAGCTTCCAGGCCATGATTAAAAGTTGTAAGTGCCACACCTGAGGCATAAACAAATTGAATCATATTTCACATCTCCTGAAATTTAACCATCATTCCCAGTTAACTGATCACTGACTGAAGTCTCAGGATATTCCGGGTACATTTGCTCTGCTCTTTTTAGAATTCAGCATTTTTTTACTTTTTTGCATCGTTTAAGGTAGAGTTGCTTTTCATATTCTCATGCAAACTTTCTTCAGACAGTCCACAGACGCTTCTTGTTCAAAAGATGTGTTCTAAGCTCTTCAGTGAGTGCCAGGGAGTCTGGCCTGGTGGGTGCGTTCCCGGGACACATGAGGAAAGAGTTAACACAGAGCCACTTGCCAACCTGGAACATAGGAAATGATGGATCTGTGTCCTAAATCAGCATGCATGATCGCAATCACATAAACAATGTATGAGTGGGATGATGGATTATACCATTTACAGCATGTGAAAGGTTGCTTAATTTTTTTTCTCCCCCAAAACTGAGGGTGAGCAGTAAAATGGACGTAAGTTAATGCATTGCATTGGCTCTTCTTAAGGAGAATATTAAAATCCTAAATACAAAGTGTCGTAGGTAGTACAGACACCAGTAAGTGTTTTCAGCTAAGGAATTGTAAGGAAAAGAAAGGAGTACAGTTAGTTAATGATTCTTCTGGGAAATTCTTCCTTTTTGTTAAATATCACCATTTATTAATCATATCTAGGCACTTCCTAGCTTAATGGTACATTCAAAGTAGATTATTTGGAATTTAATTTGGAATTCATTCAAATTCAATTCTCTTATACCATAGAAAAGTCTTCAGTTTTTGAAGGGCTGATCTTTAGATTAAATGCTTTCCTCTCTGGAGGAAAACCAATAGCCTACGTATGCGAGAATGCAGTTAAAATACTGGCACTGCAAAAGGATTTCTCAGACATTTTTTTTCCATATTTCTAGAGTTTCCTTGGAAAATATGCTGTCTGACCTCCTGAGGGAGCAAAGCATCTTCTCCACAAATTAGGTTGGAGAGCTTGGAAGGAAAGCGGCCATTTGCTTCAGCGTTGTGCTCTGTGGGTTGCTAATTCGAGTTTCTGTAAAATGGAACCAGCTTCAAGTGCCTCAAACGATCCCTATCAAGTGATGACATTTCCAGATAAGGAGAACATTAGCTCCTTCGATGTCTTTCTCTGCAGCTTCAGCGGGCTGGTTCCTAGCCCTCTGCTTTACAATATTGCTGCATATTTACTCTAGCTTTTGTTTTCAATGCCAAGTGGCTAGAATTACTGGGAGGATTTCTACACTGTAGGGAAGAACATGTTTTTTCTTTTTATTGAGGCAGAAGCAGCTCAGTAGCAGAAATAAAAAAATGTCCTTTTTATACGTTTCAAGGTGAGGAATAGTGAAGTGTTATGAGGGTAATTTAATGGGGCAAAGTCCCCTCAGGTATTTGAAACCCTCAAGAGGCTATTGAAATAGAGGGAAATTAATTCAAGAATGTCTTGCCAGTCAGGTTATTGATGTCAGGAGTGGGTTTTGCTAAGGGCCGTGTGGGAGGGAGAAGCCTGGTGGCGTTCCCAGCTATGTGAAGTGGGCATGGCCGAGTGGCTGGCACCCACTACCCTCGTTTGCCGCTGGATTCTGACGAATATCATGACCTTTGAAGCTACTTTGCTGTACTGAAGGTCAGGTCTGGTCATTGTTCCACTGATGCCCTAGCCCAGCTGGACCAGGACATTGCTCCTGCCTGGTCCATACGTGTCAGCTCCTCGTCTGTGGGACGAGTGGGGATGCACGTAAAATAATGCCAAAACCACAAGTTTCACATGTTTCGTTATGACTTGCTGAAGGACCTTGACCAGCTTCTGCAAGTGCTGCTGGAGGGAGTCAGTGTGAGGGCTGACAAAGGCCACCCCAGCCTCACATCACTCTTCCCCGAGAGGCTCTGCCGGGGCTGTTCAGAGAGAGAAACGCACCCAGAGTCCTACAGCACTTCGTGGTTGGTAATAATAAAACTGCAATCAAGTTCCTTCCCTGTGACAAAAAAAGCAGTCCCAAAGCACCCTATCAAGTGCCTTCTCTCAATTAACATGAGGAGAAATGACATTTCATCACTTGCGTAATGAGCTTAGTTATGTTTAGCGTTCACTTAATACTATTATTGGTGGCTGACCACAAAATAAAGCCAGGTTGATACGGATTAGCGGCTTTAATGTCAAGGATAACTTGGTTGGAAGATGGTGATTTTATTTTTCACTGAGACCATTATTATTGCTGTTATCTGTACTGCTGGTGTTATTTCTATAGCAGCATTAGGATGCTTTCGATACCCACCACTATACAAGTACGTGCCAAAAAAGTGACCAATGCCATGCGCAGTTTGTGACCTGCGGGGGAACATGCAATACTGGCTTGCTGATACCACCACGGTACTGCTTAAGAGTCTTCTAGATTTTTTTTTTAAAGATTATTCTTGTTGTTGTTGTTGTTATTATTGCTTGCCATCAGGGACTGGATTTTTCTCTGCTCAACAGATATCCAGCAATGAAAGAACTGAAAAATGAATGACACAAGAAGTTAAAAAGCAGGTTAACAGAATTAACAGCAACAACCATCCAGTCCTGGGAACTGTGTTATGAACTTTGAGCTTCAACTGACCTCTGATTTTCAAACAGTTTTAATCTGAGCATCAGTCTTTGTTATCTTTTTAAGGCTAAAAAATAAACCAACCCTCCCCAAAGTAGGATCACGTTATTACATATAGATGGAGCTATTGAGGATGAGCACATTGATCTTATTTTCTGGTTCAGTTTTGAAAATACATCAGCCACTGTCTGCGGTTGTTCCTCCCTTGCTCCTGTTAGGTGTCAGGATGACCATCAGCTCCGAATGGGACGCTGCGCACTGGCAGCACTGGGGCAGAATTAATTTTTGAAGGGGCGCGGTGTTCGGACACATGAGCAGGGGCCACAATACGATAACGTCGTTCACTTGCAATATGTTTTTTTTTCTGGTTTGAGCTGCCTCGGAACAAAAGCGATTCGAAAGGCGGTTTGCTTCTGCGCTGGGATCAGTTTTGTCGACCGTTTGACTGGCATGGCACGCGAACGCTGGTTTTCCAGGGTTGGCTTTTACACCTCTCGCAAAACCAGCCGTCAAGCTGCCACAGCGTCCCTTGCCACAGAGTATTGCTGCACAACCTCCACTGGCGAACAGAAGCAGCCAGATTCCTCCCAGCGCCGAGGAAGGGAATTTTTCTCTACGTCCAATGTCTTTCACTTCTCCTGCTCTTAGTTATAAATATTCTACTGCATGAGCTCAGATGAATAATGCTCATACTACAAATAACTAAAGCTGAGGAGCACTGTATTTAAAGGTGAAGAATCATTTATTTCAAAATAGGAAGTTACTTTTTTTTCTTTTTGTTTAGCAGCTTTCAAACGTGAATGAAGCCTTCTGTGAAAGAACTGAAATGATGGAGTTGTGGTTTTATTTTTAAAACTAGAAACTCGGGTATCCAGCTTAGATTTTAAGACAACATTAAATACTCTAAAAGGGCAAGTAGCCCCCTAACTATGAACATGAGTATATATCATGTCAGCAAAACCTAATTGATTATCTTGTTTTCCATCTATTCTGTTTTTTTCTTGTCTTTTGTGCAACTCCTCCCTTAAGAAACTTCTGCAATTGCACAGTTCAAATCCACACAGGTAATCTGAGATTGTATCATTCCTCTTTTGTGAGGCTGTGGTTAGTAATGACTTCAGTAATGCTTCATAATCCATTTGTAGTCTAGTATCTCCTTGAAGAAGACAGACAAGTTTGAGCCTTCCCTTTACAAAATAACTTATCAATAAATCTCTCCTTGGAAGAGCTGTACTGATTTAAACCCAAGAATAAGGAATTAAATAAACATAGGTAGGATTGGTTTTGAGTAACTGAAGACTAGCGATAGACTAGACTTTTGCTCTGAAAGTGCCGAAATGAAAAGAAAAGCTGGATTTTGGTTTTGTTCTCCCATAACGTAATTTTGAGAAGCAATGCTAAGAAAATTATGAGACATATCCATGATCAACATCTCTGGCATATCAAGGGATTTATTTATTAGGGACAGCATGACATAGAAAGCCACAAACTGATAGGATTATCCGTGCAGATTTTGCCCATGGCCACACTCAGGATTGCCTTGTTACTGCAACTATTTAGCAGGGAGCCTTTCCCACCCGCCTTTTAAATTTGTCCCTGCCAAATCGCTGCAGGCCAAAACCAGTCATTTTGCATTTGGCTGCTACCTGTTACCATTCCTTTCTTTTTCAGCTAGTAAGCGCGTTAACCCCTGTGGTGTCTGCTCTAGTTTTTTTTCTTTTCTGCAGTGTTTGTATTAAAATGGGTCATGTTTAAAAACTTCTGCATTGTTGAACAGGGACCGTGACCGTTGAAAAGCAAAAACCTTAACAACTTAATTGCTCCAAAGTAATAGCTGCATCTTTGCTTGCAATGTTTAACAAGATGCGTATCACTACTTTTGCAGTTCCTCGTGCAAATCCAAATGCCTTCAAAGGGGCCTTTCTCCTAGGCATAGACATTGGCCAGTCACCAGCTCCAACACCAGATATCTGGGTCCTGCAGGCAGGTCGCACATTGGTGCTTCAGCAAAGCAAGAGGAGCAGCCCCTTTAAAAGGGAGGCCCACTGCAGGAATAGGTCTGGCACTCCAGTAAAGAGCAGGAATAAAAACATCAAACAAGTTCTATCAGGATAAGGCTGGATCATGTTAATTATGAGCCTACATAAACATTTAAGATTATGCATGACTGTCAACACACAATGGGCCATCCCTGTCATTAGCGGAAGGCTTGGACACGGCTCAAGTATAGAAACTCGCATTCTCAGCTTGTGCAATAACTTATTTGTTCATTTTAAGTCAATATAAACTGCCTCCAGCCCTCCTTAGGTTCGCCTGTCCCTAAACGACTTTCCTCACTCTTCGTGTGTTCCTCTGTAATACTATGGGGATCGTCATTGTAATGGCTTCGAAAGAAATCCCAACAAGTAGGAAGACTCCTCCATTTGAAGCAACGCGCTATCAGTGCACCCTGTCACTGGCAGCCTTATTTGTCTCCTGAAAGACCCACCCCAGAGCCACAGCCCAGCTCGCTGTCTGCACCGCGTCCAAAATAAACAGGTAGGTTTTGTTGTCTGAGAGAACAGGTAGGTGTGTAATTTAGGTCCAGATTTTGCTCTGCAGCACTTTTGTTAAATGCTCTGGAGATCACATTTGCAACGCCAAATCTCTGTGTTTAACCTGCACACAGTGTATTTGTCAGTGTAAGAAGTAGTATTTTCCAGTTCATTTGGGTGAGCCCGAAGAATGAGTTAAACTGAGCTTCAGATAATGTTGGTTCATGAATCGGCATGAAACTTTTCACGCCAATGGATTAAAGCCAAAGCCGCTTTTCTGTTTGACTCCATCAGCACTTTGTTCCTGTTACCACCTAAACCACCAGGCTCCAATTTTGGCAGTTCTGTTACACAGAAGGGCCCGGCATCTCTGGATGGGATGCGTTTTGTGCTTTCCGCCATCACTGCTAACCACGTGTCTTTGTTAACAAATGCCTTCAGCTCCTCAAGCTCTTTATTAAGATCTGGATCCCACGAATACTTGGCATCTTCACAGTCTTGCTTGGCAATTGATGATTCAAACAGCCACGTCAGACACGAACTCCCTCACATACTCCTCTGTTCTCAGAGGCTTTGCACCACCTCCCTGTGTGCCAGAGCACCGACCATCACACCTCCTCCCTGCCTCCATGCCACCCCAGCTTCTCACCCACTTGTTTTGGTTGAACAAAACCCTAACACCCTTTTACTTTATATCTAGCAGTTATTGGCAACGCTGCTTGGAGCCTCTACTGATCTTCTGGTTTCCCCCAGTTCTATCCTTTAGGGTGTTCATGCAACAGGGGTATAGCCCTTACCTTGACAAAAGCTACTAGACTGCAACCAAATGGACATACAAATACTCTCTCCAAAACCAGTTATGTTGGATCTATCACAGCCTAATCGCATCTCCCAAACTTTGGTACTCCAAGCACCGGAAAAGGTTTAGCTGTGTGCCTTTCTCCACAGCACATCCTTTATGAGTTTGTTCTTATACACTTAACTTTTACTCCCTATTTGATAAGAACATTTGCATAATTTACAAAAAAACTCCACTGACTACATGGCAAGTTCACTCTTCTGGGTTTCCTTCCTTACTTCTCCAGTGGTTCACAGTAATTAACTTAGCTCCCAAAACTACCTATTTTACTAGGTAGCGTAAGTCATTAAAAGTTTCCTTATGCCTGCGAAAACATCCCTTAATTCTTCCTCAGTTGTTTTTGTCCCTTTTCCTCCAGGGAATACGCTACCCTAGACTAGACGGATCTTTTGCTGCAAGTGCTCATTGCCCAGGAGGAATTCCCCCAGCTGGCAGCACTGCCATCCTCTGCCCAGTGTTACACACAGGTATCCCTCTGTCCCTGCATGCAACCACTCTGTTGTGACATGTGGCGTAACCAAATCTTACTTGAAAAAGCAAAAGTATTAGTGCCTGGAGCGATTTGGTTTTAGACTATGCAAAAATCTATGTTCAAAAGATCCCTTCTGTATACCATGCACTTGAAAAAACTTCATAAGCATCAAAATCTAAAGCCATGCTTTTCACATACCTATATAAAATGTGTGTTTATGTGCATATATTTAGATAATTGTATATGATTAAACTTTTTTCCTCCACAAAAAAAACAGTTTCTGAAGCAGAATAAATAGCATCGATTTGCCGAAGTATGATCCAACAGCAACTCCTCTCACAAATGCTTTTTATTCTTAGTGCAGGGAAATTATTTCAGTCTGGAGACTATAAGACTCCTTTGTAATCTAAAGTATTTGATTAGGTTTCTTTTCACATTCAGTAACTTCAAATGTGACTAAGTGACATGCTGTTGAAAGCTTTACACAGCTAGCAATACCTCTACTGCTTACTGTCCTAGACATCGAAACCATGACTGTCACCAGTAGGTTTGCCTTCATACATCAGGAGTGAGCTTAATGTGGTTATATAAAGCTTAGCACTTTAACATTAGCCTAAAAATAAGCTGCTGATTTAACATGATTTAAGCACAAAGATTTCAAAGCACCGAGATCAAGATCAATATGGGCCTGCAAGGCAAGCTTTTTGTACTTTCACTAGCCGTCACCCACCAGGCTGATGACTATACATGGCAAGTGGTCCATATAATGCTGAAGAGAGTATCTCCATCATAAATACTGTGAGCCTGTGCTCTGAGCTACCCTCCCATGCCCTTCCTTCATTTACATGCAACCGCTAAGGTTTGCCTTTAAGTCTTCCCATTTGTTTGCTTGATTCCAATTATAACTAAATTTGACACCGAAACTTAAACAATATGGTTCAGGCAAGTGAACTATATTGAACAACAATGCAATCCAGAACTGGATGCTTAACTGTAAGCCAAGAACACACAATTTGAATAACGAAATCTTTTAAAGACAGGATTCAATTTTCATTGTATTTTTATTCTTGCTGCTTAATCAAACCCATACGGAAAACATTATGCTTAATGAAACTACAAAATTAATATTTCAACAGACCAGCCCATGCACTAAGCATAAGTTGAACAGGTTATTTTAAAATATTTTCGGAAAAGACTTTTATGAGAGAAGTACCTCCTGCAGGCTTGAGCCTGCTTTCTCTTCTCTTCCAAGAGCGAGCAGCCCTCCTTGACCACCAAGCTTTGCCTCCATGCGCTATTCTCTGCTTTTCGATTCTGACTCAGGTTTGGCTGGTTGAGAACACATCAGGTCGGAAATCAAAGCTGCCATCATCCATGTATTTCCTCACACAGTCACGATGCTGTTGTCTGAAACTTCTACCTTGGAGGACTTGTGGGCCTCCCCTCCCTCCTTAGGGCTTTATTGATATCAATTGTTTACTGTGCAAGGGTTAAGCACAGCTCTGCTTTCTTGGCAGTGCTCTGTGGAGCCTCTTGCTCTCTAAAGATAGTTAATTACCATTTGTTTGCCAACAACAACTGTTTGGGTACTGTGGGTCCTCATTGGTTTAGCTTAGTTAACCATATTTGAAAGAATGCATTTCTACAGCACCAGGAAAAGCCCTAAGAACCCAGAATCTAAAGTCCACTATAATTTTCAAGTTAATGCATAGCATAAATTAAAAAGCTGTATTATATAGCTACAGTAGTTTATGAACATTATGTTTCAGGTACTTGTTAAAGAATCTCAAGAGGCACAGGCTCCTTTCACACGGCGTAATTATACATAAAGCTCCTGAATTAGTTTGGTCAATGTACAGTCTGGCAGTTTAAGTTTAACATCTCGGAAGGCACTTGCCACATCCCTATCACATGGACACCAAAGTTCACAGCAGAACCTACACCTCGCTCCTCTGGTGATGTGCATGGCCTCTTCCACCCACCACCCCCTGCCTTCTCCTCTCCCCCTTTCCACTTCTCTGCCCAGCTGTACTCACATCTCCTTCTTCCTCCTGGTCCCCCAAGCCTGCAGGAGAGGGCAGTACATCACACAGCAGCAGCAAAGCAAACATGCTCCAGTATATTTGTGCTTCAAGGCAAGGACTACAGGAGTTTACCTTTAGCAGCTAGTGTGAAATGCACCTTTTCGCCAAGGCCTGCTCTACACTATCAGCTTCTTGCCTTAATGGCTGTATGTGGAGGATATAGCAATGCGACTCCTTGGAGACTAAACACGAGCGACCTTGACATGGCAGCAGTGCAGCCAGGCAGATATTCCTTATCATTATTTGAAGCTCTCATGCCTACCTGACACTACTTGGCAAGGGGAAAAACACCAACGAAAGCTCCTTTAGCCTTCAACTGCAGCAAATCCTCACCTCAGCAACACTTCTGCCCCAGCAAGGTTCTTCCCTACTAGAGGGGTGAAGGAATTTACCACTGCCTGCCATGACTTTCAGCACAGGTTAACTTCCCCTGCTGAAGGGCCAAGGCGGCAAGGCACAAGTCTCACCAGCACCGTACTGTTTCATTAAGAGCTCCATCCACATTAGGAACGTTTTTGTGAGTCCATAAACATCACTGCACTTGGAAAGCCTTACACAAAAGAAATCTCTGAGCTTCAGTTGCTTCCTCTCTCGGGCCCAGCCATGACTGAAAGGCAAAACCCACTACTTGTAAGACATTAAGAGTTGCCCAGGAAAGTGAAAATTCCTCTCCATTAAACACATTTAATCCCATACTTCACTACTTATTAACGTTAAAACAATAATGTACCTCTTCTGAGAGGATTCAACTTTTGTTTTATATAATCAGGCCTCAAATCAAGCCAATTAACACACTTGAGTCAAAGGTGAACACTATGTGCTTTACATTACATTTATTCAGATTAATATTGATCTTCTGTAGCCCTTCTCTCCCTCTGCCCTCTGTTTTACAAATTAAAGGATTACTCATGTGACAATAAGCAGCAATGGAAGAAACTGTGGGATGGGGAGAAGACAGCAGGAAAGATAAAATGTTTTTCTGGGTATAAAGTTAGGAAAAGAATCATGGAATCATAGAATCATAGAATTGTTGAGGTTGGAAGGGACCTTTAAGATCATTGAGTCCAACCTTTAGCCTACCCTGACAAGAGCCACTTCTAAACCATGTCCCTCAGTGCCCCATCTACCCTTTTTTTAAACACCTCCAGGGATGGTGAATCCACCACCTCCCTGGGCAGCCTATTCCAATGTTTAATAACCCTTTCAGTGAAAAAATGTCTCCTAATATCTAATCTAAACCTCCCCTGACGTAACTTGAACCCGTTTCCCCTTGTCCTATCACTTGTCACCAGGGAGAAGAGGTCAGCCCCCATCTCTCTACAACCTCCTTTCAGGTAGTTGTAGAGGGTGATAAGGTCTCCCCTCAGCCTCCTCTTCTCCAGGCTAAACAACCCCAGCTCCCTCAGTCGTTCTTCATAAGGTTTGTAATCACAGAATGATAGAGGTTGGAAAGTACCTCTGGTTGTTATCTGATCCAACCCCACCGTCAAGAAGCGCCACCTACAGCAGGTTGCCTTGGACCGTGTCCAGATGGCTTCTGAATATTTCCAAGGATGAAGTCTCCACAGCCTCTCTAGGCATCCTGTGCCCATGCTTGGTCACCCTCAGAGTGAAAAAGTGTTTCTTGATGTTCAGAGGCCTGTGTTTCAGTTTGTGAAAGAATAAACTAGGGCATGAGAGCCGATAGCTGTATCTACATCCATTTCGCCAAACTAAGACCATCCTTTCTCTGCGTCTTCCAGGGAAGTAGCACCTGAAGGAACTGTTAGTCAGTCACAATTTTGGGACGTGCTAATGGGACCTGAGAATCAGTACAGCAGAAGCGACAGCACTCACTGCGACTGAGCTTACTGCCTACATACGAATTTATACACCTCCAAGTAACTCAGCTGCCAAAATGCAGAGTATTAAACAGCTTCTGCTTGCCTGAATACGACTACTCACACAACTTAAAATATGCTGTTGCTCATTAGTTTCAGTCTCTTGAAGTGTTAATGATGTTTCCACAACTACTGCCCCTGCAAGTTACTACGAAACACATTAAGGATTTTACTGCACAAACTGATCAACGTTTAGTATTGATATTTACTTTTATTAAAAGCAGAAAAGCATCATTTTACTACAGCTGAAGAACATTAATAGGAGCTCTGCAGGAGACCAAGTGTGGTGCAAAAATGTAGTTTCCAAAACTCAACAGGTAAGAACTATCCAATAGGGTAAAAACTACCGTTGCACGAAAAGGCAATATTGCCTCACCGCCCAACTGAACTCAAAATAAAGTGACAACCATTCATCAATAGCCTAATGCTATTTTCTCATAATGCTCAGAACTTCATATACTCAGTTCAGAAAGTTCTTATATATATACAAAAAATTGAGCAAGTAATTACTTTTGTGATGGCTATATGAAGCGAAGTTTCAGCTCCCTGCTTCTGCAGTTAATTAGGATGAGCTTCAGTGCAACACTTCTAATACCGTAAGTACAAATTCAACTGCACTGAGCTATTTTCAATAGCACAAGCACCAGTACTCCAAAAAATAAACCTTGGTCATAGCAGAGATTATTTCTAGAGTACAGTAAGCACGACTGGCATGTGGTTGAGTTCCTAGCCTGCCCGTTACTCAAAGCAAGAAAAGAGCCTTATTTGAATGGCATTTGCCAAGCTTTCCTAACTTCTACTTTCCTCACAAAATAAAACAGAAACTAAACTTGGGATTGTTTAGCAGTTCCAGTTTCCACTCACTTTTAGCCCAATGCCTTATTTCTACCAGGAGCAGGCTCACCTCCTCCGGCTCCAACTACAAGGCAAATCCTTCACTGCCCAGTGCCACTGACCTACCTCAAGCGCTACAACTCTCCCATTCCGCACCTGACAGGCACACGTGGCCTTGTGCTGGTAACTTAGGTAAAATGCAAAATACTTCTATCCTGCTGTCCAAAGATTTAGAGCAAAGGCCATCACTACCACCAAAAGTCCAATAAGCGACCCGCTGCTCTGGGTGGGTTTTCAGGGCACTTCAGTCTACATGGATCCAGAGAAGTTTCTTGACCATAGCTGCCCAGGCAGCAGATAAATATAAATATCCCCGTGGTGTTTTGGAGTCGGCTCGTGACTTCCAATACTTCAGTTGTATTTCATTGGACTCTATGGTCTATTTATAAATTGTTTATCATACAGTTGCTAGAAGACAGCAAGTCTACCTCTGTTTCTAGTAAAACTTTACAAGTTAGTTCTATGAAAACACACATGAAAAACTTGTCCTTTTTATTTTTTGACAGCATTTTTGGATTACAGGTACAAAAGTTGAAGTTTTTGCTTAAAACTCCACCAGCTCAAGATCAGATCTCTGAAAGCTAAAGCAAGCACATTCCTCAAGTCCATCAGGTCCAGTGTCACCCTGAGACTAACCAGCTACAGGCTGTGCAGCTTGCCTTTACTCCGTATTCCCCTGTGCTCTTATTCTCCCCATCACAAAGCAGACTGAAGTGGCTGCCATTTAACATGCACTGCTGGAGTGACAAGGAGGCAGTGTGCAAGACACAACTAAATCTTAGGATTGTAAGGAGATCCTGACGTAGAAAAGACAAAAACACACGAGAAAAAGAGACATTTTAGAAGCACGGAAGTTAAATTCTGAATTCAAACTTCAGCACCTATGCAGAGAGTTCCGGCATATACGTACAGCTGGATCAATACACGCACAGAGTCTAGGCCATGCTCAGATGTGTTCAGCCTCAACCTTCAGAATACTTGACAGCAAACTTCTTTCCTGTTCTCCAGCTTGCAGAACAATAAATAGCTTGGTAATATTTCCTTTGCCTCTACCCCTTCAAATAACAGACCTGTACTATTTTGGAAATTCGTGTAATTTACTCAGCATGCTCATTTGCCACTCTTCCAATGAGGAAGGGACCGTAATTGGAACAGACACTCTAAAGCATCAAAAAGCACCAAAAAATTAAGCAGCAATTGAGAGTATGCCTCTAGTGATGTACTGCCTAGCAGAGAAGCAGAAGATGCCAAGAAGTCATTGGAAAATAAGTTGTATCAATGCAGTTATACAGTTTGACATTCAGACTTTATTTTAAACAGCAACACCAGGGCTTTCTGCTTCCAATTCCTGCACCATCTTAATCAAACACTACTCTTAAAAGGTTAGTCAAAACTCTTCATCGCCCATTCAAGGCCCCAAGTACCACTACACACCTCAAGCTTGCTTTCAAGTGTCTTACACTGCAAGGAAGTGAGAAAGTTCAAATGCCAGGGGACTATTCGATCGCATACATTTCAGTGGAAGAATAAAGCACAAAATCGAAAGCATTGAGTAATTTTCTAGTCCCACCTGAAGGCCACATGATTTCCTGTATCAAAGCAGAAATGTCACCAAAAGGTCACTATTCAAGTATTACTTGTAGGACAGGAGGTACAACATGCTGCAGATGTGTGGCAAAGACAAATGAGAGGTACCAGGAGGCCAAGTGTTACTCACCTTGCCTTCACAGCTGGTCAGCTTGACCACCAGGGAACTAAAGCAGGCAGAAAATTGGCTCCAGCTGAAAGATGTTGAGAGAAAGCAGATGAAGAGTTCATTCCCACCACAGCTGGACACAGGTTTGCTACCTGCCATGACATCCAGTCCAGTGCAACAGGCTTCAGGGTCTGGACCCCCTATTCCAGGCTGAATTTACACTGAACTAAGCTAAGATCCAAACATGTTATACCCACCCTGAAAGAGTAAGTGTACGCTCCAGTCTGTGGGTTTCCAGAACTGTAAGCACCTATACAGAGTTTTAACCACCAAATCTGAGTCTCTAAGAAGCCTTTATAAGGCCTACTGCCACCCCCACCCCCCCAAAAAAAAAGTCATCTATTTAGTACAAAAATTGGAAACTGCAATTTGCATTACATATCCTGCTAGGCAGGAACCACCCCTAAATTAAATACAGTGGGACTTTAGCCCTGACAGTACAAGGTGTTTCCCTATAACTGCACTGATTAAACAGTTGCAGACACCAGACTTCCAAGTCCTTTTTAGCAGACGTCACACTGTACAACATAAAGCAGCAGGCAATTGGCCAAAAATGGTTAGCAAAAAGGATTCCTTAAACCTCCAGCATCCAAATATAGCCCTAGCTGGTCACGTGGGCTGCCATACAGTAAGTGCTCCTCACTTTACCTACCCTTTGATTAAATGGTTTGAGCCAAAAAGCATGTACTTAGAATAGCATTTCAGTTTCCAGCCCAATTCCATGAACTGTATAATCTTCCTGTACCTTCCATGTTCAGATTGGCAGAGAAGAAAAGTTGATTTAGGTTTCTAGTGAGCCCAAAGGGGATCATTAGCTACAAAAAGCTAACAAAATATGAGACCTCTAACATATGTGTGTATACACACACAGAAATATATTTATGTGTATAAAAGCAGTGTATCTGCTATACAATGAAGCAACTGTGAGAGACTTACTTGCTAAGAAACTACAGCACACCCTGATTTTTAATTTTAAATAAGTCACCATACCTTACTCCACCTGACCTCTAGCAATTCCTGTTTTTCATCTTGCTCTCATCGTGATAAGAGCTGAGATCAGATGATTATGTCCACCTCACAAGAACTTCACAGCTGAGTTTATACACCAGGAAACTCTGCAAAGTTTCTGAAGAGAGACAGGCTGACTGTTGCCAGATCCCAACTTAGACTGAAAAAAAAAAGAAGTTGAGTCTGGCCCCTTCTCAGCCCTTCCAGCCATTGTCCACATTCAATATAGTGCAGGTGTCAAATGTGGTTACACTAGAAAACCTTGCAACTGCACTAAAAAAATACAGGTGTCAGTTATCCTTCCAAAGCCTCCCCCTTGCACCAGAGAGGATGTATTGCAGTACTAACTTACAACAAGCCCTGTGATTTTTGCTGAGGCTTGAATTTAAGTCGGAGCTATCACTCAACAGAAGTTGAGGGGTTTGAGGGTTCTAAAGAGGAAAGAAGAGCTCAGGGTCACAAGGCAAGGCCTAAAGATTGAATTAGCACGCTTAACGCGCTGCATTAAGTGTGCATATCGGGCTGTATATCACAGGTTTTTGCTAAGAGCAGAAACTCTTTTATCCAACTCCAGTCCTTACTTAAGCCACTATTCTTTTACACACTTAAAACAAAGCACAGTTAGGCGCAGAGTCGCGCACGTCCACATACCCATTACCAATGGAGTTGCACCGAGTCACCACAGCTGGTTTCACATTCACACCGACAGCCAGGCCAGCCTGACTGCACCGAAACAACCCTCCCATACCCAGATGTTGCACTATTTTTACCTTGGAAAAGGGGAAAAAACCCCAAAAAAACCCAAAACTAAACAAACAAACAAAAAAACCCCATCAAAACTTCAGAGCAGGAGGCCAAGGCAGCAGCAAAGACTTTATTCCCAGGCTGCCGGGCGCGGGTCGGGCTCACCGTCCCTCCCGGTGGGACAACCCGCAGTGACGTGTCCACCTGAGGCTCCCGGGGCCGCCGCCGCCACCGCCGGAGACAAAGTTCTGTAGTGCACTGACTGCTATCGTACCCAGAGTCGGAGTGTCACAGAACTTTGCTTCCGGAGGCTCCGAATCCTCCTTCCCGGTACCGGCACCGGGGCCGCCTGCCAGCGCGTTTCCCCGCCTGGGAAGGAAGGGAAGGGGCACAGGGTTAGCGGTGGGGGAGGCACCCCCTTTCCTCCTCCTCCCACCGCCCCCCCCCGCGGCCCCGCTAACCGAGAAAGGCGATGAGAAGATATTTTAAATAAAGCCCCGCAAAAACACCACACACACACACCGCCGGGAGCTAACGGGCCGCGGCCGGCCGGAGAGGCTGCCGACGCTCCCGCTGACAGCCCCGCCGCCGCGGCCCTGAGACGGCCCCGCCGCGGCAGCGCCCGCCACCTTCCCCCCCCCCCCGCCTCCCACCCCCAAACCCGGGCTCCGCAGCCCCGACCGGCGGGCGGACGCCCCCCACCCCCGCCAGCCCTTCCCCTCGGCCCCCACCGCCCAGCGCAACAGGTCCGCTCCGCCCCGCAGCCCCCCGCAGCGGCGGCCTCGTCTCGTCCGGCCGCGTCCCGTCAGTTGGTGGCGGTGGCCGGTGGCGCCCGCGCGCGCCCCGCCGTGCCGTGCCGCGCGCGCCGCGCCGCCGCTCCATCTTGACTTTTGCCGACGTGGAAATTTTGGGTTCGGGGGGGGACGAGCCGCGCTCTTATTGGCCGACGGCGGGCGGGGTCGGAGGTCACGGCTGCTGTCGCCGCTCCGCGCCAAAGCCGCCCGGCCCGCCGGCCACGCCCCCGCCACGCCCCGCCGGCCACGCCCACACAGGGGGCGGGGCCGCGCCGCGCCGCGCCGGCCCCGGTGGCCGTTGCGGCCGTTGGCGGCGGCGCTGAGGAGGGGGCGGCGGCGCACCAGCGGGTCCTCGCCGCCCTCCCCTCGCCTCCCGCCGCCTCGGCCTCCGGCAGCCGCTGCCCCCGGCCGGGGGGAGGCCGCGGGGGTGTGGAGGTGGCGGCGGGTCTCGGTGCGCCTCGCCGCCCGCGGCTTCTCGGCCGGGGAGGGCGAAGCAGTGCTTTCCCCCCACCCCCGGCGGAGGCGCGTAGGTCGGGTCCCGCCCTCGGCCGGGGGTGCTGGGCAGGCGGCCCCGGCGGCACCTGCGTGGCTGCGGCGGCGGGGGGCTCTCCCGGCACGCCTCCCGCGGGGGGGTTCTTCGGTGTAACGTGGTGGTGGAGCTGCGGGGAGCGAGCCGCTCCTAAAATCAGTTCTGGTGGCTTGGCTTCCCCCTGAGACAGCAGCCTGGAGTGTGGCGGGTGTGAGCAGGAGAAAATCTCGGGTGTTTGTAGTTCCTGCTTCGAATTTGAAGGATTTTGGAAAGAGCGTAACAGCTTTTGCTTGAAAGTGTGTTTCCTCACCCTGAAAGAAAAGCCGAGGGGGATCTGCTGTCTGAAGAGGGTGTTCTCTGCTCTCCTCTTGAGGAGGTGCCAGGACTTTGATAGGGCTATGTGGACCTCTGAGTACACTGTAGTACAAAATTCGCCGAGTAAAGATTTAAAAATAATAATTCCTGCAGTTTACATGGAATTAAAGCCATTAAAGTTAAGCCCATCTTGCTGATCAGCTTGTTCACTAGGCTCAGGTGAAACTGGGTTTGAAGAACCGATGGGGGGTGAAGTTTGTGGTCACGTAGGTAGGCCTCAACTTGTAAGAGTGCTTTTGTACTTGAGGTGTTTATGAGTAGTCCCCGAGGAGCCGTCCATCCGCAGGAGGTCCCTGAGCCTGAAGGTGCGCAGCCCCGTCCTCCGGTGGTGTCACCGTGCAGGTGACCTCCAGCGCTCGTATGGCCCTTGTTGCAGGTTCACAGCGATGCCCGTTAATCCAAGCCTGTGGCTGTCACTGCGGTGTCTGAAAGGGAAATAAAACTGAAAAATGCTTTGAAATATTTTATCTTTTTTTTAGTTTCTATAATTATTTTTTTGTTGTTTAAAACGTAGTATTTGGGGAAGGAGAACCTCGGAAGACTCTCTTTGAATACTTAAATTTTGTTTCCTCTTTTTTTAGCTCCTTTGTCTTCAGAACCAGAAATGGCAAGTCTTTCCTGAGCCTTTCTGGTGTGTTTATGAAGCCTGTTCCTCCCTGGCTGTGCCTTCACCATGATGTTCAGTCTTTAGCCTTTTGCTGCCGTTTTCCCTGTGTACTATTCTTTCCCACCTTCCCGTTCCCCTCTATTCCTGCTCCCGCAGCATACCACCCCTCTGCTAGGCCATGGAGTCGGCCTCAGCTGTGCCGTTGCCACTCAGCTGTGTGTACGGGAATATTGATTTTACAGTGTGTATGCTCTGCGAAAAAAAGATAAAAAAAAAATCAATATTTCAGTAGATTGGGCAGAGCGTGTGGCGGTGTAACGGAGCCCAGCCGGCTAATGTAACATGCAGGGGTCCTCATTCAGAGATTGAGGTCAGTCAGAAAATGGAAATGTGTTTTCTTATTTTATTGTCTGTTTCAGATTTAATGTGTGTGTTTATGTTCTAGTGTTTAACTTACAGCAGGGCATACAGTTACTTTGAAGTCATATCCAACAGAATGTCACAGGTTGCAGGCGACATACACAAAAAAGCACGCCTCAGGCGTACAATCCATTTTTTAGAGCTTAATAAACCCCCTCTTCCCCTTACTCATATGTCTATCAAACAACTGTTGCGAGGAAAAATTAATAATTTTTGTTTCTGCAAATAAAAAATCACTTTCCATTGTTTGGTGCAAACTTGGGTTCTGATTATGTAATGAAACACGCAGTGCTTTAATGAACTCTGATACAGCGGCATGTATCGATGAGTGTCATAAAATGAGTATAAGTGAAAAGAATGAGGGAGGAGAAATAACGAATGTATGACACAAAACCAGAGTAAAAACTCCCATTGATTTTAATGGACCTGGGATTTCAGCCAGAATGTTCTCTATGATACACTATCCGCTTTTTAAACAGTTGCATCATGCCTTAAAATTTAGCAAAAGTACTTGAAATGACATGTGAAACCACTGCATTCTCAGGCTCAGTGTCAAGATTAGCGCAGGCTAGCTATTGTTTCACAGCTCTGGAGAGGCTTGATACGGCTTTATCTTCACTTAATAATTTTATCTTCTGTTTTTGTTGGAGGCTATTTCTCATCTACCAAAACCTCTCACTGCAGCAGTGAGTACAGATCTATACAATGGGCAGAGGAGTGAGTATTATGTTTGTGAACGTTACAATACTTTTGTGCTGAATAGCGTGCATTTAGAGATGCTACATGTTCGGTAAAAAGGCAAAGCTATTTATTCTTCTGTTACTTGCATTGTTAGTTGGAGACTTTGATTTGGCAGTCGTGGCTGGTGAGGCACGCAAGGCTGGAGCGGTAATGTCTTCTTTCAGCTACAACTCCGGTTTAGGACATGACTCATGTAGAAGGCTTCCAAATGTAAAATACTGCTACCTACAGATGCATTCTGTACTGGGTTTTCTCAAAAGTCCGTTGATTTTCTTCAGTGACTGACCGCTGATTTCCAATATGCTTATGTTTCACTATTCTGAAAAAGTATTTGTTGCTCTCAAGCATGGAGGTTTGTTTTTTTTTTTCCTTATAGAAAACTGTTCATTTTAACATTTTTTAAAAGTTCATTAAGAAATCAAATGCAAAAGGAATGGTAATAATACTTAGTGTTAACCAGTTACTGGCAACCTGTGCACTTAACCACGCTCTTAAAAGTGTACTTCGAGACATGCAATATGTCAGTATGTTCAAATGTATTTTAGGTATAGTTTAAAAAATAGTGCAATAATGTAGAATGTAAAATGTATTTAAAACACTATGATATAATTTTATTTAATTCTAGAACGGTTTTTCCTAGTATTAGTATGATAAACTGCAGTAAAAATATTATTCCAATTTAAATTATAATGTAAAACTCGTAGCTGAAGATTAAGGAATTATTATTAGGGTTGCATTTTACTTTAAGAATCCATCTGCTTTGGCAGAATGCTTCCAACTAAGAAGATTCAAGAAGGTGGTAACTGCACAAGACAAGGCAAAAGCACATGATACAGACGACCAAGCTGTGACTTTTTTGTGAAGTAAGGAAAAACAATATTTCACAGAATATTAGCCTTAACTTAAAAGGTGGGAGAGTTTTATGATAGAATTTACTTTTCTTATGAAGAGAAGACTGTTTTCCAAGGATCCTTCTTTGGCAGCTTTGTGAAATAGCAAATTGGGTTTTGTTTTTTTTTGTTTTGTTTAGTTTTGGGTTTTTTGCATTTTGAAAAAATTAGTACATTATAAGAATTAATATTTAATTTGAAACTCTAGTTGTGCAGGATGGAAAATTAATTCTCTGATTAGTGGCAGAACTTTTATGGTATTCATACAATAAATAAAGACTCGGTCATAAACATCAATCAATATTATAGAATGTTTTAAAACAAATGTAAACAATTTATATTATGACAATTTGTAGCACTGCTTATTGATAAAAAAAATTATACATACAAACTCAGTGGCATATCATTCTAATTCTTAGTTGGTTATTATCTGAGATTGCTCTTGATTAAATATGATTTGTGTTGTATCTGTGTAATTCTGTACTTCATTACTATAATAAATGTGCATTAAAACTGCATTATAATGTCCTAATTGTGAAATTGCCATTGAGTAAATGAAGGTTATGAGCACTGTAATGCAGTTTTTTACCAAAATGTTATATTTCCTAGTGCTTAAATTTCCTTGCATCTTAGAATCATAAAATTAATTGCTAAAGTTAATAAATAATGATAGATAGTCTAAGCAAGTCAGCAGCAATTCAGGGAATAGAATTCAGGTTTCCTGAGTTCTCACTGTCTCTCTAAAAAGGAGACAAAGACTATGCCTCCTTCTCTAATTGTAGAGGTGACTGATAGAAATATAATTTTGTTAGAATCTGAACATCACAAAATAAGATCAAGTGTCAAAATAAAATTTCAAGATACAAGGACATAACTTAACGAACTTTCATGCAAGTCCAGTGGAAATCTTTCTATTGACCTTAATAAATTTTTTTCAATTTGTAACGTGTTGGCATCAAGGGTATGAATAGTCCTGTTAGTTAAGTAACTAATGCTTTTTGCTCATTAACATCTTGTAGTTTAGAAATTTGCAGAATTAACCCCTAGATGTCTCCTAAAAGCCCACAAAGCTTCAGAAGGACTTCATATGAGTTACAGATTCCAAACGGAGTGACTCAGTCATCTGCATTTTTAAGATAATGGATCTGCAAGGTGATCGCTGCTGGGTTGGTGTAAGAGTATCTGCAAAACATTAGTATTTTGGAGAACAATATAAATTTCAAAATTTGCTTTTGTTGTGCATTAAAATCAAACTAGGACCTTCCTGAAAAAATGCCGAAATGGACATACAAAGACAGAACTCAGTGCGAATATTCCCTTTTACCCTGTCTGAAGTTGTTCAGCTGCGCGTAGCTGGCCCAGAAAGACATTAACATGCTGAATCAATGGGATTTGAACCTCTCTTGCCCATATCCCCCCGGGAATGCCTGAACGCTGAGCAGCCATCTATTTTGAGGAAAAGAAGGGAAAGTTTGTCTTTCGCTTTTTTTCTTCCTAGAAATTAACTTCTGAATCTGAGAAGCCTTCTTACTGGAACAAATACTTTCCCACAAAAAGGTTCTGTTTCAGCAAGTCAGCATTTTCAGATGCAAACAAATATATTGTGGGAAAATTCCCAACAAGCTTTGCTTTGGAGTCCTTCGGAAAAAACCATGCGAGGGAGAATTGTTGGAATGGCATTTACAAAGGGATACGCATACGTTCCTTTATAGAGTCCAAATAAAGTGACATGGTGGTATCTAGGACAAAGACTTGAAGGAATTTAACCTTTCGTTTTTAGGGCAGTAGAAATCCCTGCTACAAGAAAAATCAGACAGAGATAAATAAACAACCAAATTCTGTACTGTCCACCACAAGCCATGGTTTAATCCGTTTATAACCACTTTTATGGAGATTGTGCTGGAGCTCCTGGGCAGATTCCGCAGGACCAGAGCTGAGATGTAGCAACCAAGAGGTTATTGACATAAGAGGCCCAACTTTCTTGAACGATGTGTCCTAGAAATGGAAACCAAGGGTCATCTTGCTCAGACTGGTGAAGAGCTACTTACGTAAGTAGTCTCACTGAATTCAAACCTGTCCTAAAAAGGCACTTAACGATCTTCTGGCTGCAACAATGTGAAAAGAAGGCAAATAAGTAGAACGAGAACTGTTCAGGCTGTAGTCAAATGCTTCTTGCAGAAATGTCTGGGGCAGTCATGGAGTTACCTGCTTCTTCCATCTGTCCCTCATTGGCAATTCGAACTAACCCACGTGGTTTCACGGTGATGGAGAGAAGAACTGGCATAGACCATTCCTGGGGTGGAAGCTGTAAAGCCTGATGCCATCACTGCCATTTCTCCGGTGGGCATCTGTCTGTGGCCTTGGTATTTGATTGCAACTTTTCCTCAAGCCTAGCAAATCGCAACTGGTGACCTTCAAGGCTGAGGGAAAGAATTCATGTGGCAAAACTTAATGAATAGATATCGGTAATGCAACTGGCAACTGCAGACTAGCTGAGAGTGCAAAGAATGTTAAAGGAAGTCACCCCCTCCGCCCTGCACGCACATTTTTCTGGGCCGTTTTAATAAAGAGACAAAAGTAGTGTCATTTGCAGATGCTAGTCTTGTATGGAAGTTGGGGAAGCATTTGGGAAAGAAAAACTCTTCTTACATACTGAATAACCAAAGAAGATAGAGGGTGGTAGAAAAAGCACACGTGACAGTTGTGTTGTGTGACAGTTTCTGTTATCCTCCAAACCTTTTGCCTGGCAAATCCCTTCTTTTTTCTCTTTCTTTTTTTTTTTTCCCCTTAATTTTTGGGGTCTTATACACAGCTCACCCCTCAAGGCACAAGCACAAATACTAACTGAAACTTACTTGCTATGTATCCAAAGCACTAAAACACTAGGTAGTAACTACTATTTACAAATATTTTTTAAAATAATATTTGACTTAGAAATATCCAGTGAACACTTACTTGATAAAAATCAGAATATCTCTACCTCATTTATTTCATTTCTACTATCTATATCAAAGCATGAATTTGGGGAAGATAGGGTTATTCAAGGAAAAGAAACTGAATCTGTAGCAGAAAAGCCCTTTCCTTGGTCTCCTTAAACACATACGTGAAGAATTATCAAGCAATCCTATGACACAGAGGCATTTGATTAGGAAAGACCTGCTCTAATGGAAAGGCTTTAGTTAGCTCAGGGATGGGAGAGATGCTACACTTCCCTATGAATCCCAGAGCTGTGGGATCTTCTGGTCATTCCAGTTTTAGCTCCCTCGGAGGCTGTCGCTGTGCTGAACACTCGGCAGCTTCAGAATTCACCCAGGATGCAGCCTGGTTACTCCAGGAGGTACCCAGCTCCATGAGCCATGTTTAAAACATCAGCTCCTGTCTCAGAGGTAACAGGCTGGGCATGGTGACTCGAAGTCCCACTGAAATAAGTGTTGTACAACCAGCCTTCAGAGACCATCTGTACCTCCTCCAGAACACTACGGCTTTTCGAAACAGTCTGGAAAGAGGAAGCGCACTCATCTCACCTCCTGGGAATTTCTGAAGAATACAGTTCAAAAGTTTCCGCTTCCACTATTTCCTTATTCTAAAGAAGAAAAAGTGTCTTTGTCCTGTCCAAGTCTTGAGGAGATGAAACGGAGTTTGTCACCTTAGGTTCAGAACATTAACGATCACTTAGACTTTCACCTCTGCTCAGGAGTGATTTATGGCTTTCACCTTGCAGGACACACAATTCAAATCACCATCTGCTACGTTCACAGGAAGAATCTTCGGGCCAAATCGTTACGGCAACCCATTACTCCTCCGGCTTTCTACACCACCAGGAAACGTCAGCGAATGCCAAGCTTTTGCAACGGCAAACAAAGGGAAATGGGTATTCGTATCTACCATTACTTTCATAATTGGTTGAACAGGGAAAAAACAATCTTACCAGGAAATCCTCACAAGTCTGAACTACATCTATCAGCCTTGTTTGCTTGCCAGTTCTTCTGATGAACCACAGGAAATATATTCCAACTCCAGCACAGATTGTTCGGAGGAGACAAGATAGGCTCATTAGCTCTGTGACCTACAGGCAGTAGGCACACACACACAAAACGTTCAGCCTTTGGATGGGGCAGCGCAGATGCAACCCAATGGGCTTGCCTGGCACGACTGGGTTGTGTGTTCGTGTTTATGTTGATCACATAACCCTGGCTGGGCTTCCTTATCAATGCATGCGTGACCTCGATAGAGCAGGCTGTTAGATCCCAGGCTCTCGTGCATGACAAACCCGGATAGCGCAGGTTCCCCTGCATGCAGCTTCCCAAAGAACTGGATTTCTTCTGTGCTGGAGGGTAAGTAACTCTTCAGTAAAAACACTAATTGATGCACTGATAACTTATTAGTAGAGTCACTCAAAAGAGTGGTGGAATTGCTGGACAGCATTTCCTAGGCATAGTAAGCCACAGTTAGAGCGTGCCTTTGTTTTTACAAATACATGATTTTGTCAAAGCTATCTGTGCAACACACCGTGAAATGCATTTAAATAAATAATATGAAGAACTGAACAGTATGTTTAAAATGAAATACATCAGAAGGTAAATGAGGTATATTCAATGGTTCTGAAGGTTTCTGTTCCCTCCAGTTAAATTTTCTATCAAATAGAGAATTTCACTGCATTTATTGGTTTGTTGTCTATAAAACGTTTAGCAAATTTATATATGCCCTACTCAGCTGCTTTCAAATAAAGGAGTTACAAGCTGTCTGACTAAAGGATTTATTTTTTTTTCTCACTGAAATCCACAGGAAGATGTCTGTCAACTTCATTAAGAGAAGGAAGAAAACTTTATAAAAGTCTCCTTTTGAAACTGATTGCCGGGAGTCCTGTACTGTAAGAAAAATGTTGCTCTCTAGATCCCACCGTGGCGCTCTGCTAATTTTATGAGTTTAGGAATAGCCTGTCAAAATTCTGAGACACACGGGGGTCCTAATCATGAGCAGCTTGTTCCAGCGAGAATCGTATTTCTTACGTCGAAGGACAGCAGTGGGAAAAGTGCCTCATTTGCACCTCACAGAAAATGTGCTTTTCCTCCCTGATTTCTCAGCCGAATGCAACAGGAGACTTCCTCTGGCCCTTAGCAACAGCCCTGAGCGAGGGCCGACAGAGAAGAGCAAGGAGCAAAGCCAGGACTAGCAAAGAGCTATTGATTCGTCAATGAAAGAGAACATTTTCTGAAATAAAAAAAAAAAAAAATCAGCGAGTCACAATAAGTCTAGGACAAGTCTAACTTTAGTGACTAGAAGTAAAAAGGACAGGCAACTTAAATTGACATTGATCTTCCTGGCATTCCAAGGGTAATATTTTCATTATGATAAAATGTTCTATAACAACCTCTCCGGTGAATTGGGCACAAGCATGCTTTTCTTCTACATTGGTGCTGCCTATCTTCCTGTTCCACCTATTTTTATACCATTAAAAAAATATTTGTTTAGGCAATGCAAACAAAATCCCCCCCTTCCATGTGTTTAAGTTCCCTTGCCGTTTATGCTATAATACAGTACAGGAGCAATGAGACAGCTGAGAATTTTGTTTCAAACCAGTTTGCTGATTTTGTCTCCTTTTCAGTCTCCATTCAGAAAAACAACCCTAAAACTTGCCCAAAATGTTTGTAAGCGTATAGGACCTGGATACAGGTTCTCCAGCACCCTTCCCAACAAGCACATGGGTGGAGGTACATACATAAATACAAACACACTTATGTAGGTGGACAGACAAATGTGTTTTGTCCACAGAAGTATTTTTGTGTATGCTAATACAGAATAATCAATAAAAAGGTTTTTTTATATATGTATAAAAAAATATACAAAAGCTTTTTCAAACATTTTTAAACTTTGGTCCTCAAAAGTTAAGACGGGAAAAGATGGAATTACAAATAACCCCCATGGATTCTCATCTTGCATGAATTTCCACGGGTTTTTTGGTCTGTCTTCATCAGGCAATAATTCATCTCACTAATATTTTTCGTAGCAGGGAAACGGTTTGTGTGCCTTTCAACACTGCTCCAACGATATATAGTAGAATTACATGACAAAATGTATTGGTAGCAGATATATAACTATTACTTGTTATTCTAAAGTATCAACAGTGCATTCATGGGCTGCACAAAAGACAGTCTCTGATTGAAGCCCTGTAGAGTCTCTGTGAAGATTTATGTGATTTTTTTTTTTTTTCCCCGCAGCTTATGATGTGGCAGAATGACCAGTTTATGATGTGGGTGGAACTTCGTTCAACACATGAAAATGCCTCCGCTCTCCAGATTCTGTTCTCCTGTGGTAGGCAGTAATGCTTTCTGCCCTCCATATGGCCACCATGTGCCAGCAGACACCAAATTGGTGTGTGGGTTAAATGTAAAATAACCACAAGAGCTCCTGAGCCAATAATTACAAAGCTCCTTTTGATATGGTTAGCGTATCATTATCTGTACTGTGCAATAATAAAACAGAGCTCATGTTGTCCCCCTCTTCTCCTTCAGTAGCCGGGGAGCTTACTGCAAAATTACCACACATAATTGATGTCCACGAAATGCTTTTAGGAATTGTCGTAGCAGCAGCAAAAAACACACCAAGTTCTCGGTTCTAATTAGACATTAACTTGAATAAAATGCTGGAGGGGAAAAAAAAGGCTTATTCTGTGCATTCACTAAAGGCATGTATCTTGCATCCTGTTCTGAGTTGGCTGGTCTCTGGGGTAGATCAGCTGGTGTGGAGAGCTTCTCAGATGCTTAAGAAGTCCCTCTGTCCATTTGAAGCCTAAATTATCAATTTTTAGCGCTCAGTACCTGTGTGTACAAGGAACACGCCGGTCTGTAAACAGTGCTAGTTTCCCACTTCTTTCCAGGTGCAGTTCAACACTTGGATGTGAGGTATTTTATGATTTTGGCCTTGACACAAGTAGCTCAAAAACTAGCCTCTGTGCTTTTACCCAACAGCTGAGATAAGCTGGGATTCAGAAGCTAATGTTTTCTGGATATGCCTCGCTAAAGCATAGGACAGGTCATTCTCAGTAAAGGGCTCATGACTATTGCTTTGCTTTGGTGCACTAGATCCCTAGATTTTTGCAAGTGTTTTTTATAGACTTGAGGCTTTTGAGAAGGTGAATTTAGTGGGAGGGATTTGTTGAGCAGGGAATGCTCGTACTGGCTTTTCTCCTACGCTTGGTACCTTTGGATTATTACTGGTCACAGTTCATAGTGGTATTTTGTGTGTTATTATGACTGACCTGCTGTGCTAATTGAAAACAAATAGGACTTCTCGCTCATTTGTCTTCTGAACATGTGGTTCACAACATTCTCGCTGTCTGGTCCAGGATGGGCTTCCTACCCATCTCCTTGCAGCATCTATAAAGCAATAGATGAGCACAAAGCTGTCTTTATCTGAAAATCCACAAACATTTCTAAAATCAGGAATAGAGAAGTTGGTACACATACAAAATCCAGTTAGAAAGTAACTCACATAAATCGCAAATAGGATTTTCAGTTTTGTCGCCTATTCGTCATTTGTAACAACCGTCAGTGGTTATGATGAGCTTTATCATCTTCCTCCTTATAGTGTATTAATTATGTCATTATGTTATTAATTATAGTGTATTAATTGTTAATTATGCTGAATTAAATAATACAGAAAAGTATGTGGAGGGTATACAAAGGAAAGCTATGTGTATATATAAATGTGTACAGGGGCAGGGCTCTAAGGGATCTGTCGTTCATGCTCCGTAATGGATTGTCATTGTTTCAATGCTTTTGGTGTTACTCTCTGATCGAGGCCTTACACCTGAGGGAAGTGAAAGACATCTCCGCGGCAGCTTCTCCAGCTGTGATTTCCCACCTAGGCTTCACATTGCCTGCTCTGGAAAACCAGCAACGTGACACTTCATTGAGAACCCTGTCACACGTCAGGAGTGGCTGCAGCTCCTTCTCACGTTTTGTATGAGCAATTCCAGCTCAGCTTTAAGCTTTATTAAGACTGTCAGGCAATGCTTACACAAAAAAAAAAAAAAATCTTTCTGATTTGCATTGGTAATTTGCATTTAATTACAATTGTATTTATATCTAAAATGCTAGCTATATTATTTATATCCTTTTTTTTTCCAAATCTGTTATAAACTAGTCATTGGTTTCCTGGCCCTGACAGCTCCCACGGGTATCAAACACCCTCTAAGTACTAGATTTTTGCACTGGCTCTCTGATTTGGCTGACAGACATGCAAAATCACACACAGGCAAACTGCTCCAAACCAGGTTGGCAGAGACTGAAAGCTGTTACTCTCTGGAGTCTGGCCAGAGATAGATGGGAATTACAGTAATTTTGGAGTCTCAGTCAAGTTCCTGGCTGACCAGTATCTACATCACAAAGCCACCACTATACCCTTTGCTTGGCAGTAATTAGTACTTTGTTAACAGTCTCCATAGGGAAACTTAGCAAAAAGCACAAGACATACCAGAGAGAGAGTAATAGGGCAAAGAGCTGAATATCCAAAATAGCTATATGGAAATACCAGCAATATGTTGAATAAACAGGAAAACTCAAAGTCTTCATATGCACAAACTCATGACATAATAGGTCCCACGAAGTCCTGATGGAACAAATCAGAGACCTGCAATAAGGACATAGATACAGGTTTTTCCAGAAGAATAGACAGGACGAGGCATTCAGGCACGTATACTTGCTTTCCACCTCAGGGAATGCTAAGAAGCTGGCTTCCTGACTGCCTTTGGGTGGAAATGGGAAAGAAAAGAACAAGATGGATGTCTTGTTGGAGGTCTTTTGGAGAAAACTAAATCATGAGAAAGAAGAAATACATGAGGCTCTTCTTGCTTGAGCAACTCCCAGAGATATTCAAAAGAGTCAGCCTCACCCCTACAAGGTGCTTCAAATAGCATAATACCTACTGAAGAGTGATAGAGCAGGACACGGGAAATTGTCAGGGTCTTGAAATACGCCGAGGGCAGGTTTTTTCTCAGAAGGTGGGGGGTGAGGAGGGACGATGTTTGAGGACACAGCTAAATTGGATTTGATTCAGCAAATAATGAGGGGTTTCTCGAGAATCTACAGGTGGAAGGTAGTCTGGGTGAAAGCAAGTATGAAGTGATAGATGACCACTATTTTAAGAAAAGCCTCACTATTAAGGATGAACTACAAAAAAACAGGTTTCCAAAAATTCATAAGCAGGGGTGGAGGCCTCTTGAGAAGGTAACTGAAAGGATAAAAGAGTAGGGAACCACTGGCAGATACTGAAAAAATAGATATTAAAGGTTCTACAACAAGCCATTCAGGTACAAAGGAAAGAGGAAGCACAATTGCAGATTGCTGTGGTACTCTGAGGCGTTCTTTAGGCACCTGGAAATCAAAGCCTCACAGAAAACCTGGAAACCAGGACACCTGACTATATAATATGGAAAGATAAAGCAAAACGTTTGGGCACACAAGGAGTTACAAATAGCAGGAGGCATAAAGGCAACCAGAAAATGTTGCCAGAACATAAAATGACTAAAGAAGTGCAGCTGTATAACAAAGAGAGCAAATAACAGACAGTACAAAAGAGGCCAAAATATTAAATCCCTTTTCTATTTCAGTCTTCACTAAAGAAGTTAGTGGTGACCAATACCTAATAAAATTAGCTGAAACAAAAGAAGAAGGGGGCAGGCCAGAGCAAAGAGGGAACAGTTAGAAATGCTTATCTAAATTAGTGATATTCAAGGCCTGATCACATTCACCCAGAAGTACAGAAGGAACTAGTCACAGTAATGTCTGAGCTATTAGCAGTTGCCTGGGAGTATGTACAGGGCGGACCTGAGGGACAAGAGGGGAATAAATATAATAAATAACCATAATACCGGCCTGTAAAAAGAGGAAAATGAATTATCGGGCAGTCAGCCTACCTTTGACACCCAGAAAGAGACTCCAACAACTCAGTGTACAATATACGTACAAGCACTTGGAGGATAAGAAGGTGTTAAAAAGTAAAAACAAATCACACCAAGTCAGATTGATTTCCTTCTTTTCCAGATAACTCACATTCATAGCATTCAATAGCCCATATCTTTATTTTAGCAAGGGCTCTGGTATGACCCTTTGTGACATTCTTATGAACAAACTGGAGACTAACTGCAAATGTTATCTGGTTAAGCGTGAGAAAAACTGCTATCTAAAAGAGGACACACAAAAAGTTGCAAACGTTCAGTTATGTGGCATGCACAGTGGTTAATTCACACGGGATCTCACTGGAAGGTCTTACGTATCTGATTTCTGCTTGATATGGATGATATTGGTGGTGGAACAAAGAATACACCTACAAAATTTGCAGGTGACAGTGAGGAATAGGGAGGGGAGAGCTTCCAGGCAGTTTGGAAATCAGGATCTGAATTCAGAAGAGTCTTCACTCCACATGAAACAAATTAGATGGAGTTCAGTAAAAACACATCTAAAGCGTTACACTTGGGAAGGGGAAATCAAATGAACGCTAACACAAGAGGAAATAAATGCAATATTTTCAGAAGGACTGCAGAAAAAAAGAAATTCAAAGTTATGATAGATTTCAAGCTTAATGAATTAATAACATGTTGCTGTTACAAAAAAATGCAAGTCTTACTTTGGAAATGCATTCAGAGCTAGACCGTGTGTAAGTAGTGGAGGTTAGGAAGTTTCAGCAGCGGAAGTCCTATTTCCAGCTCCAGGCATACGTAAAATATAGGCAAAGTAGAGAGAACCTGGAAGGAATCAACGAAAGTGATAAGAACGTGTGCAGAAAGGTGGCAGAGACTGAGCTGCCTTCTTCTCGAGGGGAATGACAAGGGCCACGACAGCAAGCTTCCAGTGCATAAGCTTGTCACAAAGAAGGTGGTGGTTTGTTAGGAGTTGATAGGACAAAAAGAAATTAGTTTCATTGGCAGCAAAGCAGATTCGAATCTGAAAGTGAGGACAAAATCCTAGCTATGAAGCCACTTGAGCAAACTCCCTCCCTGGAAAAGGGTTGTATTTTGAACATGTATAGTAGTGAAAAGTCTATAATAAAATGATTTAATGTAAACCAAATTTTCTTTTGGAGCCAGGCATCCCAACCTGTCTTCCCCTGACAAATGTAAGGGTTACTGGAAGCCTGCTTCACGTGCTTACGCAGCACTATAATTATCATTACCTACAGACTCATTGAGTTCTGATTTGTCCTCCACTGAATGATTGGTATCCTAGTAACATTTTCTTTGCTTTTTTCTATATCAGTTATTTTTATCTTTGCATCATTTTTGAAACTGCAGACAGTAGCAAAGGCTGAGGACCTTTCATGCTGTGTAAAGTCTATGTCCTACCATGACTGATAGCCTTTGTTATGCTCTTTAGGAGCTCTCGGATCATACAACTTCTTTTGCCAGTTCAGAGCAGTCACTTCACCCAACTTTCCTTCTCCAGCAGTGGCTGTTGCCTTCACAGTATCCTCTTAATGAAGAAAGAAAACAGAGAACAAGAAAGATGGTTTAAAATCAGTTTTGCTCCTTCTCCAAATCATTTTGCTTCCTCTCCCTGTAGTCAGTACAGTTTGGCCAGACCAAACAATATGGGTCTTAAATTAGAAAATTATCACTAGACAAAGAACATGGTAATTTCTTCCCACACACGCATCCACCAGGATATAGCAAAAGCCACCATTTCCAAAGTCCATGACTCCCTAAACCAACTCTCATCTTTGGGAAAGAGGAGCACTAACCCTGCAGTGTCCCTAAATCTCCTCCGAACACCACTTTGTAGCGGTTTTTAGGTTAAGAATTTTCTGCCTGGAGCTTTGGCTTGGGAGGTTGTCTCCAGCGCTGTCACATGTCCTTCTTTGATAGAGGCCAATGATTATACCAGCTATCATTACCGCTTCATTGTGGTGAGTGACATCTTCTCTATTAGTCTGCATAGGAGTTAAGGTCAGTTGAAATCTCTCCCTGGCTGAAGGGGAAGGTGGCTACAGGAGTGCAGGAATTACTGGAATGTGAGGTGACGGCCAAGATTTACCAGCTGAGACAGGGTGCAAGATGAGTGGAACTGCTCAAGCTCTTAGCTTTGCTGTGTTTTCCAGCTCCTACCTTCCATTTTGGGTGGTCAGGGATTTTTTTCCCCCCAAACCATGCTGCCACCCCATCCTTCCATTTTTATCCGAGTCTGAACATTACTGCGTGGCTAATGAAATCAAACAGTGAGGTCAGCAGGCTGGACCTTGAGCGCAAGCATCTTGAAAAAGAAATTGAACGACTCTCTTGTCATCACTAGCTAACTATGGACCCTCACCCTCACCTGCAGTTTCTGCTCGTCTTGATGTTCCTTAAGCAAACTATACTCTATCATTTCCCAGGAAAGGGCTTATTGCTTCAACACCAGATCTGCTTCCCCGTTACTTCTCCCGGGCATGACTAGAAAATTCAGGATCTTCACTGACTGCCATGAATGAAGAGACTAGTACATACAGTCATCCTTGTCCTTTCTTGAGGTCCCTCACAAACATTAGCTGGAGAGAAAGCCTGCTTGCAACCTGTGCTCTGTTAACCTGTCCTGAGCTCAGCTGGTCTACCTCAAAGTCTTACATCTGATTTTGATTAGTACAGAATCTCCAGAATTAATTTCTGCCCGTACCCTGGCTAGAGGCAGGGACTTCTGCTCATCACTCCTTGAAACTCATGGGACTGAAAGCTGCTATTAGATAAAGTATGTCAGATGGGTCTGCCGAGGAGCCACTGATGACTGGCTCATTAAAAGCCAGATGACACATCATTAAAAGCATGTGTTTCCTAGTCTGTAGATAGAACGAGTTTCTGCCTATGGAAGTTCCTTAAATATACCTTTGTTATAGGTGGCTTGATAAGATGATTAGGGCCAACACTATTAATACCTGGATGGATTATAATCTATTGTATGTGAATGTCTAACCACAAACATGGTTGGCTAAAATATCTAGACAATTCATCTTTTCTGTAGATAACATCAAAATAGAGGAATCCGAATTTGATGGAAAAGACACAAGTTTCAGTCATGAATACCACCACATTTCAGAGATCTCATGTTTGTTGCTTGACACTGTTTCTCAAGTGAGACACTGGAAGTAGTCTCTCCAGACTTGTCCAGGAGACATCTCTGTTGTGCTGTCTCCGAAGTTTTCTACCATTTCGTATGGCAGCATGTTAGCAGAGGCTGCGCACTGCCACATACATCACCTCTACTTTAAATGTATTATTTTTTGAAACAGGACCAAATAAGTACGAGTGCAAGAAAGGCGTCAACAAGAGACTTGAAAGAAATGGGGAAGCTATGCGGAGAGGTGGCAGAGAAAGAGCAAATGATGGGGAAAAATTAATCCTATCCTGCCCACATTGTGTCTTAGAAATGGAATTTCTGTTTGTCACTTCAGCATTACTTCTGAGTAGCTATGTCATCACCCGTGTCATCATTATTCATTTGTCTGTGGCACAACCGTGGTAAATGATGGCACCACCAGAAGATACCCTTAAATTCAGTAGTCATCTTGTGCACTTCACTATTGTACACAAAAGATAAGATGGTCCCTGCTCGAAAAGCTGAGTTTCTGCTTTGTAGACATTAACAAAGCAATGCAAAATCACAAAAGGGATTGTATTCTCAAAACTTCAGGCCAGACCCCTGAAACTAGGACAGAGCAGTGAACTGTGTTACCTGTTAACGTACTCCACGGCTGGGATCATGCAGATGGTGCTTGGAAACATCAGTTAGCACAGCTGATACATCCCGGTGCAGCTGCCAGCATGCTCCCATCCACAATCACCTTGCTCAATGAGATGAGGAGGGTAAAGAAAATAAAGCAAAACAGAAGCTATAAAATTAACTTGATAGAGTCCCTGAGAACACCCTGCTTCTACTGTGGTCAAAAAAAGCAGATAACCTTGTCCTCAGCTTTGAAAACGAAAAGCAAAGTGGGAGAGTGGTGATAGTGCTGTTGTGCTGCAGGAAGATGGCTTGTTCTTATAAATGTGCTGCGCCAGGTTATTATGCTTAGTTAATTTATCTTATACTTCACTGTAGGTAAAGACACTTGCTCATTTCTTTTTGTTTTGTTGTGTGGGTTTTTTTTTCCATCAGAAAATAGTCATCTGCTTTATCAAATTGCAGAATATGAGAGCCAGATGCCTTACATATTCCTTTGAATGTTATGTGTTTCCCCCCACTTAAGCATTATCATTTTTCCTTAATCAAGACAAGAACATTTCCTAATCTTTCTTTTGGCCTCTAAACAAAGGCAAAGTTTGGCTCAAACAATGGAGGATTTATCAATTGTTAGAGCCATATAATCAATAATTTTCAAAGGGAAGTTGTTGATATCTGGACGCTTGCCAAGTACCACTCTGGGGGAAGGAGGAAGTTTGTAGACAATCTTTGAGGGGTGGAGTGCACATCTGTCTTTGCACTAAGGACAACTGGTGAATAATGATTCAATCCAATATTTTTATTTTGTCATCAGTACTAAAAAAAAAAAAAAGTCTGCTCGGCGTGAAATCCTGAACTTTGTCATGCCAGTGGTGAAACTCCTGTAAGCTTTATTTGTATCAGGGCTTCACCCATGATGTATCACAAGAAGGAATTGCCTTTTAATCTGTTGTTTCCTGCAAGCTGCTTAGACAAAAGGACATTATTCATTTAATATGTATTCTTAACATAGGGCTATCAGAGACTGAGACCTGTAACGGAAGAATGAAAACAGGAGAGAAACTTGACTTCTAATTAGATGTAGGAAGAGTTACAGTTTTGTGGCAATTAAATAATCTTACTGAATGGAAACATTGCCGATACCTATGTGGCTCTGTCTCAACAGAAGCAGCAGCAGAAAAAGAGCAAAGAAGCACTGATAAGCTGCCCGAGCACTGTCCACTTCAAGTTCAGCTGTGGGTCATGGTACACTGATCCCTGTTGTCTCTACTACTCCGAAAGCAAATGTGCTTAGCAGAGTCCGATGCAAGTTTTGCTTTAGTTAAGTTACACCAAAAGCCTCGTGCCTACAAAGCTGTGCCTGTGGCCAAGAGAGGAACCAAACCGAAGGTGCAAAAACGTATCCTGGTCTCAGTTCTTCACTAACTGTGCAGCGTAATCTGATCACAGGAGGATGAAAATGTTTATGTGACACGGCATCATGAGTGGAGGACATAGTTTTCGCTGTGTAACAGAGGCATTCCCTGACAATAAATAGCTACCTGCATTTTTGCCCTGGGTACCACCAAGGGAGAGACATGACTATCTAAAAAGGAGGCTAAAAGGGGTAATGGGGTCAGTCTAACCACTTCCCGGAAAAGGCTTGTAAACTGTTCATAAGCAGCTAGAATAAAACAGTGAGGTAAATAATAGCCGCCACTGATTTGTTAGGAACAAATTGCACCAAAGCAATCAATTTTTATGGTAGGTAGTAGACCATGTGAATAGGGAGAAGGAATAGCTGCCATATGTCATGACTTTAGTGAAAAATTGACGCTCTCTAAATGGGCAAGCTAAGTAAATAAGTAAAGAATGAACCTACCAAAGAGTAGGGACACAACTGGCCAGAAAACTCCTCAGGAAATATTTACTAGGTCTTCAAAGGGCCTGTCTTAAGGTACTTTTCATCGTTTTTATTTGTAAGGTGGAAAAATGTGTATGCGTTAATATTACAGACACAAACCTGGAAGGCTGGAAGGAAGGAGGAGAACTGAAAAGGATCTTGACAAATTGAAGAAATGACATAGAAATAAGATGCAGTCCAATAAGAAGAAGATTTTACAGTTAGGCAAGAGTGATTAACTGCTCAAAGAAAGAATAAGGAGTAACTGAGTAGGTAAGAGTTCAGCAGAAAAGGATCTGGGACTTGTTGCAGATCACAAGTTGAAGAAGAGTCAATGAGGTCACACTGTTATGAAAAAGACAAATATCACCGTGGGATGGATAAAGAGAATTATTGTCTGTCGGACATTTGAAGTAATCTTCCACTCTACTTGGCATTAATAAAACCTCAGCTGGAGGCCTGTGTCCAGTTTTGGGAAATTATTTTCGAGAAAGGTATAGACCAATAGGGGAGAGTTCAGTTTAGAGGTCTTAAAATTGGGGATGTTTTGTCTACAGAAAAGAAAACTGAGGAAAGAGAGAACAGTCTTGAAGTATTTTGCAGAAGACTAGAAAAAGAAATGGGGAGGTCTGTTTCCCATGTCCGTGTAGGACTGAACAAGGAATAATGGGCTTAAAATGAAGAAAGAAGTAAGCTAAACATTAGAAAAAACTTTTTCTAACCAAGGGTAGCCAAGTACTGAACTCTACCATTGGAAGCCTTTGAGGACTCAGTTATACAAACCACTGAGCAATAGGTACAGTAGATGCTGTTTTAAGATAGGGGTAAGAACTAGATGATTTTCACAGGCCCCTACAAGCCTTATTGTCTGCGATGCTGTGTTCATTTGGAAAGGCTTGAGTTATTGAGGCAATATATATTATCAATACGTTGTAACAAAATTCAAATATTTTATACCCATATGAAAACCGTGTGCTCCAACATCTGGTTTTGTAATAGCTGCTGTAATAAATTTTACCTACTAGTTAAGTGATCACACACGTTTCCCCTTGCCATACAAAGTAGCGTTTTTCATTAGTATTTTTCAAGTCTCCATTTAGGGCACTATCTTCTGAAACAAGGTCACTTTCTAACACCTGCAGATGCTTTCATTGTTTCTTACAATTTTGAAGAAATACCATTGAAACCCATTTAGTTTTAGTATGACAGAAAAGCCAGAGAGCTTTGACTACTACTTCAAGAAGGCATTGAGTCATTTTCTGAGGATAAATATACCAGTAATACCATAGCAGGCAGTGGAGAGAAGGTCCCTCAGATTATCTGAGCCATCCTCTGCTAAGGCAGGGCTGTTCTTTACAGAGCATTTTATAGCAGCTTTTAATGATTGCTACATATAATGGTTGCATATGGCCAGAGGGTAACATTAGCTTGACACGCAGGGTGATATGAGCAGCCCTTTTATGTTTTATGGGTTGCCTGTCATGCTGTTGCTCTTATACAGTTCTTTGAACACAATATATAAAGTACACATGCCAAGAAGAAGCTATGTAACCATTCCAAAAGAGCAAGGGGAAGGGCAGGAAGGAAATACCTGCCTGTTAGATACATCAGATGAAAATCACTTCATTAATAGTGTGTTCAAAGGCTAAAGGGGAAGGATGTTTGCAGCCAGCTATCTCTGAACTCTTGAAAAGCAACTCACACAAATGCATCAGCATAATTGGAAGTGAGGATCCTCTCTGCCAGCAGTCCAGATGATGGGTCTGTCTCGCTTCCCCCATCAGTTTCAAACAGAGGTAAGTCAGTGTCCGGAGCTAATCCTGATTTCCATCACTGTGGAGGAAGGATCTGGACCATTCTTCTCTTTTAGGTCTTGCAGATCAAGTGATTGCCTATCAGTAGCTACGAGCTCCTCAGGAATGTGAGAATATAGGGTTGTATCAGCTATTAATTTGTTTCATGTTTCACAATCTGCAATGGAAGAAAAGGAGCACTTACAGAACAAGAGATTTTTTTCTTTATGTATCTGTATACACAGATACTGGGCCATCGTTAGACCACTACAGATATCCAACACAGTCACCACCGCTGCCATGGGAGCTGAGTTCAAGGGAGCAATGGATGATGCAAACCCTAGGTACGCCTGCCAGACCTGGCTTCCCTGCCTAGGCTGGCTGAACATCATCCATCCATCTTTGCCTTTGGCAGCTCACAAGCACTGGCGTACCTGACACGCTTCCTACAGGAGCTACGGGCCCGTCCTGCTGTGATACCAGTGAGGGATGTCACGGATGTCACCCAGCAGAGTGGCAGCCTGGGCAGCTCCTACCTCTCCCTTCGCCGCTGCCACTTGCTGCAGGTCTTGTGCTACACCCTCCCCGTGGCACGACGACTGCTCGTGAGACTGGATGGGGAACTCGGCTGGGTTAAAAATAACCTTTTATTTTGCCAAGTTATTTTTAACTCAGATCAGTTCCCTGATCTGGGTCACCATGTAGCGGCATGAATAGTCGTGCCAGGATGTCCCAGAGTATTTGTGGGCTGGAAACAAATGGCTGGAGGAAGGAGAAAGCCTAATTGTGGGGAGAAGCTCCTAGGAGCCTTCTTAGAGCTTCTGAGCAGGTATGGTGTGTGTCTTCACCCAGGGTCTCCAGCCGGAGGGGGCCCCGAAAGGCTTTGTGCTGTGTGGTGGAGACGCCCAGACAGCATCCAAGGTGCAGCATGTTGTGTTGCTGGTTTGTGGTTTGGTAAAGCTGGATGGCAGAACCTCTAAAGCCATCAGGAAGTTGGACAAAGTACCTTGTCACTGGCTTTATCAGCTGCTTTGCTCATGTGGTGCGTATGGGCTTCATAGAAAGCTGGCAATATGCCAGTTCACGGGATGATTTTGTGAACTTTGCAGTGTACGGCTAAGACTGGTATCCCCTATAGTGCCTAGTATCAGCTGCTAGAAGCTGCAACTCGTGCTTAAGTATATAAAGTAAACAGTTTAGATATGATGAAAATGGAATTGTCCCACGGGCTGATTAAGTATGAGCTGACCACAGGAGAGCTTGTTCTTCAGGTTTTTTGGCTGAAACAAGGCTGCCGTGGGTAGTTGCCTGGGTAGTCCAGAGTGGGGCTTGTGAACCAGCCCAGGTGGCAAGTGGAAGATTTTGAGGCTGTGTGAGCAGCAGATAAGGACCAGGAGGCACGATGCAATGTAAACAAGGGAGACAGAGAAAAATGGGCTGCTTGTATGTGGCGGGGGGGTCAGCCGGTGCGAGTCGGGTCACCAGCCCTCAGAGCTGGTGCGGCAGCAGGGAAATTACTGCCCAGAAGAGGAGAGCCCAAGCCAAGACACAGCCCAGCAGCGGCAGGAGTGACCCGTTCCCAGAGCAGCCTTCCTCAGAGCGGAGAGCGGCCCACAGGGATCAGGGTGCTGCTGGGGGGCACCAGCCCCACTCCCGACAGCACGGATACCTCCACTCTCCCAAGTAAACTGGAATAAGCAAGTGCAAAGATATCCTGTTATTACACTTTGACTGGAATCGTGTTTCACACCTGCCCTACCTACAGCCTTCTGTGTCCAATCTCGTAATCAAAAGTCTTGCCTAAATTCTCGCTGGATAAACCATTGCCTTGTTCTGCCATTAAGGCTGCCTGGCGTTGCAAAGTGAGACAAAAATAAAAGGTGGCTGCTACAAAAGTACCAGAGTCAAATGAAGGGATGTAACATCACCCTGAGGGGGCTGCACCCCAAGGCACGTTCAGGGCCAGGCACTTCTCCTCACCCCACGCTATGTTTTGGAAAGAAATTCCTGTGGCCAAGCATGTCCTTTACCCCACCCCATTTCTTTCTACTGCAGAGAGGTGAAATGGCAGCCATAACTGCAGGCAAATCCATAAACTTCTGAGAAGCAAACTCTGAAAAATGTGATCTAAAGGGAAACTGGAAGTTGGAATGGTGTTTTGCATGAGGTCTTACTGGAAACTTTTCTTCTTGGAAGTGGGTCCACGGCTGCATTGTAAATAAACCTTGTAAATTCCTCACCTTTCTGAAAGGTGGCTAGCAAGGAAGCAGTAAATAGATGCATTTTTTTGTTTATTACATATTTTGAAGTAAAATTTTAAAAGCTTAAATTTTTGGTTTAAACTGTGTTGTCAGGGACTCATAAGGAAGCCCCACCTGAACCCTTAAATAGGATTTGGATGCCCAGGAGGTATCCTTCAGACAGATCTCAGAAGACCACAGTAAAGCATCTCTCAAAATTTCACTGTTCAAGGGTGCCAGAATAAAGCCTTAGCAAGCTTATCCATGTTCCCGATTTTTTTTTGCTCCAGAAGCCGCTCCAGCATATCAGGACGCTGTGATCAGCAT
This sequence comes from Larus michahellis, assembly GCF_964199755.1. Taxonomy (NCBI): domain Eukaryota; kingdom Metazoa; phylum Chordata; class Aves; order Charadriiformes; family Laridae; genus Larus; species Larus michahellis. The sequence goes on from NC_133897.1 coordinate 37,168,918, forward strand.
GATGGCAGTTGACACAGTGGGGACCATATTGCTAATCTCCCCGTTTTGCAGAATACATGTGTTCTCTGGAGTATTTTCTTCTCTGAATCAGGATGTTTGGGACTTCAGATCAAATGTTCTTACTGAGAGTCAGCCAACTAATCTCCATGCCAGGAAATTAAGCCATCTGATGTCCCGAGGTGAAGCTATAGGAGGGTGTATGACTCCAGAACAACCTGAAATCTGTTTTCTAAATAAATCCTCATTGGTTTGGAGTCTTTGAGCAGCATGGGTAGAGTCCCTGTTTTCTACCCCAATTAGTATTGCCTTGTTTTTATTTTATCAGGGAGATAAATGCATGAGCTGCTACTTGCAGTTATGCTTTTACACGCTTTTATCTTTTTAAGGCAGTTTGTGAAAAAATCTGCGTGCTGTCTGAAGGCAAGAGGATAACACTTAACACTGCTAAGTTGCAATTTGTGATTCTACCTGTGGATCTTGTGTATTGCCATACTGGAAATAGGGATCCTGGAGACCCAGAAAAGCATGTACCATTTGTTTGGCTCTAAGGATCAACTGCTATTGGCAATGGCATTGACCTCAAACAAATGAAAACTTTCAGCTAGATGAAGTCTTTTAAAATTTTATCTTGTGAGCACAATAGGTCTCCATCCTCCCATCTTTTGGAGAATGAAGAAAGTGCAAAAGTAAAAACCCTCGTCTCTGAATTTTGAAGATATTTCTTCTGCCTTGAAGCTCACTTCTGACAAGAGTACCACTGTAAGATGAGTGAGAGCACAGGACCTGCTGCATAGATAACTTGTGCTTCCCAGGGCAAGGCGGTGGGGGTGGTACCCAGAGACCATTCAGTTTCCAAATGGAGAGGTGTGAGGGGAAGATTTCTAGGACTTTGTATGCAAATGTGAGGTGTCAGTAAAATTTGATACAGAACTGTCTCTCCTTTTGATGGAGGGAGCTTTTCTTTTATGAAATTTCTAAGCTGTTTCCCAAATGATTCAGGCAGTGTGTACAGGGACTAGGAAGACTACTGAGGCGTCTGTTTATAATGGTCTTATTTAGAAGCAAACCATCATTAGGCCACTTCTCATTTAACTGTAGCCATTGAAAACTTCAGTTTCTCATCTAAGTCTGTCATCTAGGATCCCAGTCACCGTCCAGAGGTACTTATATTCCTCCACCGACTACAGAAGGCCCCACGTGATTATCTTAATGTGAAGACACACAACATGAGTTGATCAAATCTGATTGCTGCTGGTGCCCATAGGGGAGGAAGATCCTGTTCCCTCTTATCATTTCTGCTGCTGACTCCAGTTTCCGTGTCAGCTTACCTTGTTCAGCTCTGGCATCCAGCAGACCCCTCCTGCTCAGCTCAAGGACCCAGGAGAAAACGAAAGGCATCAGAAAACTGTGCATATCTGTCTGCCAGTTTTGTGAGCTGAACTGGTCCGGGGAAGAGCCCAGCGAGTTGCTGAGCTGGTCCTGTGACATTACACCACCATGATAAAGTGATACAGATACCTAAGAGCAGTGAGGTCACCTGCTTGCGGTTTTTCATTGGAAGCTTGGATAATTTTGGAGGAATTTGGACAATTTAAAGAATCAGGATGTAGATTCCCCCATCATGTGGAGCTACTTGGAGTCCAATAGGGAATTTCTGTGCATAGGAGCCAATTGCTCAGGGGAAAGATGCTGAAGTCTCAAGCCACATTTCTCTTGGTTTGTCTAAGGTCCCAGAGGACAGTGGGTCGGCATGCTTGGCTTGCTCTGGCACAGAGACCAAAAGAGCTAACTTTGTTCAAAGCTGAATATATACTAGGGACTTCTGGTGATACCAGAATACTGTCTCTGCAATTAAACGACCCAGTTAAGGACCGAGGAAACAGCAGATCTTCTGCTAACTGGGCAGTCTCCACTACCAAAGCCCAACCTGCAGGATGTGGGGATGGGACATCTCAGCAGCAAGGGCCATCAACGGTGAGGTCAGGTCATCTCTGCCTCCCTCCACACACATCTCGTCGGATTGTGTTCAATGCCTGTGTGAGTGCCAGCAGCACCATTTTGGGGTCTCAGGCAACCTTTATCTGGAGAAACTGGGAGGATTTATGTACTCTATATTGTAAAGGGCTTGGAAAGGAAGACCTCTCTCTTTTTTGCCTTTGAGGTTTACACTCTTTCTTCCCCTTATCACTAGAAGTTTTGCCAGAGCAGAGAATGAATTTCACCATCAAAACATTAGACAGATGTGTAAAAGAAAGAGGAGAAGTATTTTTCCGAAAAGGAAGCTCAGATGTTTCTGCCCAAGGCAATCCAGGATCAAAAGAAGGACACATTGATTTCTCAAATAAAAGCATTTTCAAATGAGAGTCCCTTGCTCTTTGGAGTTTTTTAGAAAATGATTTGCAGATGGCACATCCCTCCACGGTGTGACTTCTTCTTCCAGACGCAGTGAGCATTGAGCGTGTCCGCAGTTTAGAGGCCATTGCAGCCAGAAGATTTATGTTCTGACTTAGTAAATGAACATGTTATGGTGAGTACCTCCTAGGTAAATAACAGCAGTTTCCTTATGAAATGATCAAAGGAAATGCTAACAAAACTCTGCTACCAGCACAATACAAAGTACCCGTTTATCAACTATCTGCAATTATTTACACAAGAAGGTCCCGCAGAGCCCGAGGAGGCACATGGTGCCAGCTGTGACGCATGGCCACATGCACCTGGAGCTGAGGGGCAGTGAGAGGAGCCCAATCTCTGCGTCCCCTGGACACAAACCCACATGAACGGGCGTTGGTGCTGTTCTGGGGATGCTGCTCAATGGAAAAGTCTGTTCCAAGTGCACTAGTCCATATAGATCAATAGCAAAACGCGCGGATTTAGCAAAACATTCAGAGAAGCACACCCTTCAGAAATATAGGCAAAATCTTTACATCCTAACTACAGCTTCCAGATGTATCTCAGAGCACCTAAAAATTATTACTGAGATGAAAATCGTATTTCTTTACTGCGCTGTATGTCCAGTCTTTGTCGGCTGTGTTCTCACCATGATTTATGTACATAACTTCTGCTCAGTTTAGCAAGTGAAAGCTATGCATGTGAAAAGATGAGATATATAATTCTTGAGGTTAACCATGACCAACTCCTGCCAGGTGTAAAACTAAGTTTTTTTTAATAAGAGTTCTTAAAAAATAATAAATTGTCTCAAGACTGTATCTTTGCCTTAACAACTGTCTTATGAAAAGGTGCTCTATTTTAATTTTTATTATTTGTGCATTCATATAGAATGAATACCAATAACACACACGGACATAAACGCGCAGTGGTTGGAGCGGTTCAGTAAATGGCAGTATGGCATAAGGAGGCATTTAACAGCAGCAAGTTGTAGATGGCACGTCTTGAAACGCGCCTGGTCACATTTGGGGATGTTTGTTCAGTAGTAACGCAACAGGAGGAGGGCTGCCTGCTGAACCAGCTGCAGTACCTTCTTCTCTGCGTAGAAACTTGGGGTTTCACTCTGGTCTTCCCTCCAAACGCTAACCCAATTTTCTATTGTGCATTTCTGTGAAACAAGGTCACAGTCTCGAGGGTGGCATGACATTCGTGTGTACGCATTTCAGACTGCTCCAGCAAGAATGTATGCCAGTGCTTTTGGGAAAGGATATGTTTTTCCTTTCAGTGTGAAAACCCCTATCGATGTGCTAGTATGTGTGGAGTCTCGGGAGACTGTTTGGCAGGAGAATTATATAGAAAAAGTTATACTACAGCCTCTTGAGAAGGGAAGTCTGTTACAGGTGGGTTAGGTAGAAATATCAGAACAGTACGTCACTAAATGATTAAAAAAACCCCTAGCAATACCGTCTCAGTGCACAGAAGGAGTAAGAACCCAATTCAAAGCCCAGCGTAGTTAGCAGCAAGGTGCCCGCTGAGTTTGTGGATTCAGAATCAGGACCGCTTTTGGAATGAAAGAGGGCTTGTAGCTGGATAAGCCAGAAAAAAATGTGTTGGCAGAAAATTCTTTTCGCCATCAGTAATGAATTTGTTGACAGATACTATGTAGAGCTGGATACGGACATTGCCTGTGCATGAATGATTTAACCAAAAATTACAACATACACCCTTTCAGAAGACTATATGACGAAAATAAACATCTACAGTGAGAACAAAAGCATCTCTGAGCTCCACAATTCATCATGTTTCAAAGGAGACTCATATAAGAAAATTCACAGCTGAAAATTTCATGGCTACACTCTCATAGACTTAGTCTTAACCAAGAGTAACATAAGCCCATATCTAGAAAAACAGCTTTAAGTAGCAAAGCAAAATAATTACCAGGCTAGTTTCTCTACCACGTAACGAAGCTGCAAAGATTTGTAGACTAATTCTGCAGGCTGGATTTTTTTTTTTTTTAATTTAAACTACAGCTACCAATGAAAGGGAAGTGTTTCAGCAAAAGAGAAAATAATTTGAGATTATATTTGAAAAAAACGATTTGTAATTTACAGAAAGAAGTACCTTTGAAAAACGACCTGGGGGTGTTAACTATGCACAATTGTTCTTATAGGAGCCAGCAGTTGGAAAGTGGCTGGACTAACCTGTTTCTCCTGAATGCAAATTCTTTACTGACGCAGTGGAAGAAGGATGTATAATGTCCGTCCTGGAAGGGGATGGGCAGCAGCTGAAGGAGCAGGAGTCTGGCAACTGTGTAAGCAAAGTTAAAACCCCTGACTGATCAAACGCCCCTTTCGTATCCAAGGCAGGGAGTAAAGTGCAGAGATCAGGAAAGGCAGAAACTGTAGTGGCAGCGGTGAAGTAACTCTACAGCAGAGGGGAAATGGGCTGGTCTCACTTTACCGTTGTCTAGTTCTGCTGGCTTTGCTCTTTCTACGGACAAAATGCAGTGGAAGGACAGGAAAAACCGAGACATTATATGACCTTTCCTATTTTGCTTCTTTTGTTTGAATGTTTCATCTTTCCTTATTGAACACGGGAAGTGCAGAAAAGTGTGCATTTTTGCTCCATTTTTCAAATTTAGTTAACTCATCTTCTATTACGTCTGACAGACACCTGGTTTCAGAAGAGTTTGTTCTTCCAATCATACTCTGTTCAGGTGGATTTCTATGTAGTGAGCTTGGAGAGTCAGTCCTGAAATCAGGTACGCCTCTGAACCCTCTACGATCTCTGTGTGAATCAGGGGTCTCTCCCCACTAAAGGTATGTCTGTTCGTCATTCTGAATGCACACACCGCGATTCAGGGACACCTTGTTTCAAAGCTTATAGCCTTTGGAGACATTTAGTCTACCGTAATAAACAAGATCCTTTTCAGTCAACCATGCCTGACAATGCTGAAGTTAATTTTAGCCACTTGCTGTTTCCATAAATCTACAGTTTAGGTTCTAAATCATGGGTTCTGTCCCAGCAGTCTCAATGAAAATCGATAAATGTTTTATTTCTAGAGCTGAAATAAAACTTCCAACAATAGCATTCTGTATTGTAACTTTGTAGTTGATAACATCATTCTTACTCAGAATGAAGTTAGACATTCCCAGCCTGTATTTATGATCAAGGATGCTTCAGAATAATGTATATAAATTGAGTTTTATTGATCATTGAACATCTGCTGGCACTTAAGTATGTGGACACATAAGCATGAACATAAGCTTTGCAAGTTTGCATTTTTTGATGCTCATAAAATTATAATTTATAATCAAGTACAGAGTGTTATGTTTTCTTTATCACCTTCATAAAGATAAAGTAATGTAAGCAGGAGCTCGGATTACAAAACCATTACAAGATTGCAAAGACTTAGGATTTTATGATTTATGGAAGAAAAATTTCATTATTTTTCCCTTACATCTGACACCATTTAATTGCATTTTGCCTGCTGTGGTAGAGGAGATGTGCCAAACTGTGATTATTGCAAACAAAAGTGCTATAGAATACTGTTTTCTTACGGCGCATCCATTGTCAAAGGTGGTGAGCAAATGGCTTTGCAGAACTTTCTGATCACACAGTTTTGACCCATCCTTTGCAACACTGACTAATGTAGAACACATGCCTGTGCTGCTGCAGACCTTTTTATAGCATGTGCACTTCACACACAACTGTCGCTGATACTCAAAGCCTTTTGTGCGAATACAGCTTGAGCAAGGAGTCGGGAGGGGGAAAAGGGTAGTGACGGAGAGAAATAAAATAAGAGGATGAGGATCCCTTACGGATGTGGGTAAAAGAAAGGTCTCTGCACACGAGATGGGTGTTGGGAAATTTTGTTCTTGTATGAAAATGTGGGTCATAGCAACAGAAAGCAACTCCGAAGAAAGGGCCTTTGTCTCGTTTCCCACAGTTATCAAGCCTCTTTCATGTGGCCCAACCTGATAAAATTCTCTCTTTTTTTCCAAAGTCAAACGTGAGCTAAACCAAACACGCCAGCAGCATGTCCAGGGGTGAAAGCAGCACCCCTGAATTTCCAGACCTGCTCCTCTGCTGCTGTAGGTCTGACCAGCTCCGGGTTCACGCAAGAGGACTCCCAAACCATGGGATAAACACAGGTTTTGCTAGGTAAGGGTTACCTACAAAGCCAAAGAGTATTGGAAGATGTGACTGCAAAGGCTCTGACAATATCACAGTTTCATAGGGGTTTGGGGTATCAGAACTGAAGAAAGAACAGACTTATATTCAAGACATCATTTTTGTAAGAAAAGGTGGCCTATAATGAATATCACACTTAGCTAGCTAAACTAGACTTTAAAACACTAGGGTAAGATGATCTTTCATGGACAGCAATTAACGATCCTCCATCCTTGATTTTTAGGATGTAAAACAACTGTGAAAACCCATCACATTCTGTTGCCCATGTTTTAAGTGAGAAATTCATCCTTTAATCGCCATCATAGAATCGTAGAATTGCCTAGGTTGGAAGGGACATTTCAGGTCATCTAGTCCAACCATCAACTCTGCCAAAAAACGTCACTAAACTATATATCTAAGCACTATGTCTACCCATCTTTTAAAAACCTCCATGAATCATAACAATGCTGATAAATTCCCAGGATAGTTCTTCCTCACGCTTTCTCTTTTCTGCCCCCACATGTGTCCAGTGCCTAATCACTGTTGCTTGGGAACTAAATGCTGCAGATTTAAATACCATAGACCAAGGTAGAGAGGTTAAACACAGCATCTTGACTCCTGCACAGCCAGCTCCTATGCTAAGGTTAGGGAGTGTGTCACTGAATGGTCTCACTAGAGGGCAGCCGATAAATCCTCTAGCAATAAAATTGCAAAAGCTGAATATTTTGTTTTGTTTTGTTTCCCCTCTGGAGTGTGATGGGACCCCTGAGATTGCTGCCAGCAATTCTTCCTCCAGCGTTTCGTGTTTGTTTTTTCCATGTAGAGCTGTAGAGGAGGATCCACTCACGGGCGTAGCTGGGTGGGACTCTGCAGGTCTGATGGAGCTGGGAAATCTTTGTGGGGCTTTGAAAAAGCATGAACGTGAGAGAGCGCTGGCTGCCGAACAGGATAACCTTTACTTTCCCACCCTCGCTTCTTTTCCTTGATTCCTTAAAGGAAACATCTCAAATTACAACAAAATAAGCATAGTGTGATATGTAGTGCAATCTGAGTTATTTGCCATAAAATTACTTCTTAAGTAGTTATTAAGGTTCAAATGTATCACATTATTTCTTTTTTTTTTTTTTCCTGTAGTCCTTGTAATAAATTGCAATCTTACGTGCCTCAAGGTCGTCTCACCTCTGGTTTCATAAATGTTCCCAGTACCTGTCCTATCCTGTAACACCAAAGAAGTATGCTATATGCTTTCCAGAGAAACACAAGAACAAGATCCCAAGAGCTTCCAAGATAAATACATTCTCTGAATTCCATACATTCGCCACGCAGTTTTTATTAGGCCAAAAATTTGCTTACAAGATTTTGTGCAGTTCTGAGCTGAGATACATTTTCTATCCCTATAGCAATGTTTTTATTTACTTGATCATATATCACACGGCTATGCAGAAAAAAAGAAAAAATTAAGCATGTGTTTTCTGCACTCTTCATGTACCAAGAACAATGTCTATCAAAAATAGTCCTTTAAAACATAAACTGTTTCAGAAATAAATACCACTTGATGTTTATAAAGTGCATTCCTCTGGCTGTGGCTGTTAAACACTCTGCTCGACGAAGGAGTTCATGTTTTAAGTAATTCTGACTTCCCCTGAGGCGACTAAATGTATCAGGACCTACTGTAATGTCCGAAATCCAATCCTGTTTTATGTTACATATTCAAAACCCCCATTTTCTTCAAAGGCAAAGAAGGACAAAAAATGTTAAGTGGGAATCTGATAGGTAAAGGTTCATCAGAAAAATCTTGTTGTTGGAATAAAATTTATTGTAGAAGTTTCCATTTTGCATTAACACAGTAAACAGTATTTGGTTTTCAGTACCAATTAATATAGCTGAGTGAGCAATTAAATACAAATTTTCTCCTTTTTATATTTGCATAACAGCTGCACTTAGTTTGCAATTTCACCAGATTTATTCATTACCCAAACACAGTTAACATTTTTTGTTCGTGAGGGTAGTAACTTGAGCCTTTGTTTCTTAATCAATTAAGAATGCTTGGTCCTTTTTTTGGGGGGGTGGGGGGTGTGTTGCACACACAATTCCTGCTAAATTGATTTTGCCTGTGATTACAAAAGTCCTGTGATACTGGCTCTGCTCCCTGGTTGGGTGATCCTATTTCATCCATCAGGAGAACAGCCTGAAGATACTATCAAAACAGTAGTTTATGGAGCAGAAACAAATAATACATGATCAGAGATTTCATAAAATGTTACATTGTTTTCCTCCTTCTCCGCACCCCACAGATTTTTCTCAAACCATCCCTCTTAGACCAGGAAATGGTAAGCTATATTGGCCAGGAGAGGAGTTTAATTCAGTTACTACTCATTGCATTCACACAAAATAATTGAATGCGCATGTAGAGTCTGGTTTTAAGGGGTACAGTCAGGCCCTTATCTGATTCACCCAAAGGTCTCCTTGATAGGGAATTGGCAACGAATTTCAAAAGCCTAGTTGCTGCCTTGTCTCAAGCAGTTTTCCACCCTGAGGCAGGACTGAGTCAGAGGCAGAGTTAAGATTGTTCAGGAAATACATAGTGCGATGGTTTTGGTGCGTGCATTTAAAAGATCTTGAAAAGTTGAGGTTGATAACTTGCTTTTTCTTAATAATATTTGTAAATATTTAGATTTTTATTAACAGTGGTACTCATTTGATATATGGGAGACTCTATCATATGTTTACTAGAAAGCAGAATGTCAGGGACTGCTGCTTTGCATCTAATTGCTTTTGTTCTTAGAAAGACAAGGATAATGCAAAGCCTAACAAATTCTCTTCCATCTCCCCAGCTGCGCCTGAAGTTGGATACCATTAAGGAGGGTTAAACCCCGGCAGTCTGCCTGGCTCCATCCCTCAGCTGCCCAACCACGTGGAGCTCACGACTTGCTTCCAGGACCGGCTGCAATAATTCAGGGTGTGTAATAGCATTACAAATTCAGGGATTTTTTTTTTTTTTTAAATTATTATTGCCGTAGTAATATGGCACTGTAGGCCTGTAACAATAACAGTTCTTTTTAATCATGCCCCATCCCTCCTTCTCCCCTTCTCTTGACCTTGCTGAGGCGTGAGAGCCCTATGGGCAATGGCACCCCGTGCCAAAGGAATCCTTCCTGGTGTCCGAGGGCCACTTACACACCGCTGGGACAGGGAGTTTCTGCATGGCTTACGGCTTATAACAGTCTGACCTATTCCCCTTGTGTAGGAAAAATGGTTTCATATAAACAGACCAGAACTCAAGCTAAAATTTCCACATGCATTCAGCCTGCTCAGCTGCTTACCTTCCATCGAAAGGGTTCGGTCCCTATCGCATTCAGGGTGGTGCTCAGGCTTAGGCTCAACTTTGTAGGACCTCAGGGCTGACACCATCTATCTCCATACAGCTGGGAGAACAGAGCCTCCCTGTGACAGTTCCCCCAGCGACCCTCTTGATTTTGGGTGCAAACACTTCTACCACACAGATCTGAGCTTCCACATGACTTGGTGCATGGAAAGAGTTTGTCCATGCATGCTCCCTTAGAACAAGTCAGTGGCCGGAATTAAAAATAAAACACAGTAGCCTTAACTACATAGCTCCACACCTGGAAATACTGACACATGTCCTCGGAAGAGGGGGCCTTACTCGCTTGGCTGGAGTGTGAGGTGACGCTACCTCCCAGCTCCACATCAGGAGAAGGAATGGCGCTCCGCTAAGCATGTTTCATTAACTCAGAACACACGCTTCCATTTATTTAAACCATATGGATGAGTTTTATATGTTTATTATGTTTCATACAGCTGAGGCCACCGTAAATGCTTGCTATATGTCTTTGCATATTTTAGTTTCCTGAAGCAATTTTCTCTTATGTTTCAGTTAAGCATAAGCTCCACAAAACGTGTTATTAATTACAGACGTGGGTTGCCTTATGCAGTGTGATGTGTTCCCTCTGCACATGCACTTAAATGTCTGTTGTGAAACAGTCATACATATAGTGGTATTTTATCTATAAACTGTCTGAAATACAAGCCTTTATAATTAAACATTGATTAAAGCTTAAATTCTGCAAAGAAAATGCTTGGTTTTGGGAACAATATTTCCCATACCCAGTAGGTGCTTCATAACGTGCTAAGGACCCGTTCATTTCGTTAGGAAAACTCACGTGCTTTCAGTTGAGCTTGCGCTGAGGTGATTTGCTACGCCACAGCAAACAAGCATCTTCTCACAGCACTGAGGCAGGCAGTAAAAATCCCGGTGATTAGGGTCCGCTCCATCGTTATGTCTATGGAATAGCCTGCTGGCTCCTACCAACCACAGTGACAACTGGATCGACACTCCCAACATGGTGCAGAAACCTTCGACTCCCTAGAAGAAATGCTTTTTTTAAGCCAACTTCACCTTCATCCTGGCTTTAAACAAGTAATATGCAGATGGAAGGGTATGCAATTTGTTACTAATTAATTTATTACCCTTTTTCAAACCATCGCTTTCAACAGTGGTCTGTATTACTTTCCAAATATCTATGCTCATCTGCATTGGGAAAAAGATGACAGGGTGAGAATGCAGAATAAACTCATAGTAAGAAAAGTAGTAATCAAATTCAGAGATGCAATGTTACTTTCGGGGTGCCAAAGTACCCGTTTAGTAAAGACTTCTTGCCAGTCTGCCACAAATACCCAGTTATAATTAAGACAGAGAGTGGGTCAGTGGTTAATAATCTCATTAACCAGTAATTCTTGAACAGACAGTAGAGAAAGGTGTAAGCTGATGAAGAATGAAATTGGGGAAGGACTCAAAGCAGTGGAGTGCAGCCTCTTCCTTGCTTCTCACCGTACTAAGTAATCTCCTCCATTGCAAAGTGACTGCTCTGATCGGATTGATTTTTCCTCTGGCAGAATCGATGATACAAGGTGCAAAGAAGTAAAGAATCTGGTGCAAGAGACTTTTAAAAGCCTGCCAGTCTAAAGCAATATTGGAATCATCCTATGCCTTGACTACATCTTCACAGACCACTGAATTATACCCCGACATGAATAGAGCTGCTGTCATAAATGCTGTCTGTAACACAATAAATGTTTATCACTGCTGCACATTTTAAAACAATCCTAGATTATTGGTCATTTATTAGCGTTAGATTATTGTCACTAGGTTGCGATGCTTTGAGTGTCTCTTGATGCAGCACGGCAAATTAAATCTATGGAGATGCATCTCTCAAGTGCCTAAGTAGCAAGCGTGGAAGTTCCGAGACGTTCAGTGGAGAGAGGAGGTGAAACAGTGTATTGAAGCTAGGTTCCTGCCCTCGTTCAGCTTGGCAGACCCTCTCCCTATCAATTAAACAGAGACGAGCCTTTTAACACTAGCGCCCACACTGGGTGAGGAAGGTCCCCTGCACACCCATCCTGAGCAGTTTACAGCCCAAAAGTGTGAGTGGGCAGAGTTGAACAACATCAAACTGGGAGCTGGCTGTTGCCAAGGTGGATTTCCACACGAGACGCTGTGTCTTCTTGATGCTCCTCTCTGCCAGCCAGCCCAGTTATCACTGTCAAATCTGAGTTACGAAGCCAATGCCCAGGTCTGGTCACACTTTGCTCTTTTCCCTGCCCTCACCTCCTGCTCACATCTCCTTCAGCCACGGACAGGGAAGGACCAGGAAGCAGCCATGGAAGAGGCTGGGGTGATGGCTTTTGAGGGATTGACAAGGTTCGAGCAAGATTGTCCTTTCCATAGCAGAGATCTGTCACATCACGGACAGCATCCTTACACCAAGAAGCAAGCCAAGCCAGACACTCCACAAATACCAGGCACTGCACAAGTTAGCCAGGCACCTGCCGTACCCAGCGCTGCCAAATTGAGAGAAGTCATGTCTAAATGGCAATAGGAAAACCCACTGCGATAGAACACCATCACTGAGCGAGCACTGCCTGCTGCCCCTGCGCACCCCCGTGCCAGCTGCTTCCCTCACCCCATCACTCACAGCGTCTTCCTCCAAGGGACCCTCTCGGCCTTGGTGGCCCCACGTCAGTGATGGCCATGCTGAGGGGGAGGGCTGGCCAGGAGGTGGGTTTTGCCTATTGCCCCGTGGTGCTAGGGGTCTCCTTCACACACCACAGGGAACAGCCTGTTGAGAAGGGAAGTGTCAATGACTATAAAAGCGGAGTGTGGATCCCACGCTCTGGTTTCGCTGTTTCGAGACGGGCAAGCCACCTGCAGGTGTGTCCCCTCTAGAGAGCACGTACCCATCTCATGTCCTGCTCCTGTGCCCCAGTTGCAGAGCGGGTGAGCGCATCCCTAGTGAAAACCTCTGCTGCAGCACAGATTGTGCCCAAATCCCCCAGACTCTCTTGGAAATCCCATCATTTTAAGCAAGTCTGCTATGCTCATCACAAGGTCGAGGTGCCAGTCTAGAGGACAGTGATTGCAATGAGGTGACACACGTTTGTACAGCCGTGACTGAACATCCCCTCGCAGCTTGTATGCTGGAGCAGTCAAAGCTCAGGGGTGTCTGTGGATGGCAGGAATAAAATGGAGAAGCAGGACGCTTTGTTCAAGGTCTTTTTGCCCCATGCAGGAGGTGTGGCAGCAGACCTAGGCAGGACATTCCTACTGGCAGCCTTCTACAGTGCAGCCTTTCTACTCAAGCAGACGACTTACCCACTTCTCTGCTGCCTTGGAAACACCTGGTTTTGTGAGGGCAAACTCCGGTAAAGTCGGAGGAGTTATCCTGTGGTTACAAGGGGGTAACACAACAGGATGTGCTTAGTGTTATGACCCCCATAAGCTATTTTTACCTGGTAGGACTTTGGTCACTGTAAGGCACATTAAGTCAGAACCACAAAAATAGATGGACTTGGGTACTGGGTATTGCCTTGCACTTCTCGTTTCTTATCGTAAAGAAATAGCTCGTGGCTTTGCCAAGAAACTAGTGGCCTTTAGGCAGTTCTCACCTCCCCCAGAAAAGCAGACAAACCAGCTTTGAGTGAAGCTTGGTATGCAGCGTAGCTCACAGTCACTGAAGCTAGAAGGAATAAGAGGCTTCAGTGTTTTTGGTTCCTCTGCCATACAGGAAACAAAGCTTTGCATACCTATACTTCACCCAAGTGTTTCAGGGTTATTTTTGTCTCCAGACTTAGACCCCAAGATAAGAAGCCAATGGATTTACATGCTCTGAAGCACGTAACCGTATTTTAATGCTTGATTAAAACCTACAAGCACTCTAGTGACACCAGCAACTAAATAATGCAGCAATTCACAAAACATTCTTTTTAATCGTCCTGATTTTCAGAAGCGGGGAGGGGGGGAAGAGTACAGTGATAATTTTTAATGTCTTCAAGGCAGATACCTGGAAAAGAGGTAGCAGAAGTCACAATTTAGATGAACTGCTAATATAGAAAGCAGGGAAACATATTTATAAGAATCATTTAGTTTTTCAGGGAGGGTTGTAATAAAAGAACAGCAAATGGAACAAACACTTTTTTTTTTTTTGCAAGTCATCTCTCCTAGGATTCCCCCCCTGCTGTACAGCAATAAAGCTGTCAGCATTTAAGATACTTGCTTTTGAAGCAGACAGATTTTTCAGGGCTTTGCTTTGTACATTTTAGTTTCACTTGCAAAGCAAGCTAAAGAAAGTCACCAGCCGGAAGACCAAAACCTCTCGGTACTGGATGCAGGAGACCTCCATGTTGCTGTAGATCAGACAGTCATAGGTTTTATAAGAGCCCAGATTGTCACTTCTCTTTTGCTCTTGCCTTTTTAGAGTTTAATGATACTTTTGGATTTCGCCTGCAATTTGTTTGCTGTTTGGTAGCGCATTGGAAACAAGAGCGGTAGGTCCAGCGGGGAGCCCGCCCGCCTTGATTCTGCCAACGCACCACGTACGGCCTCCCTAAGCCTCCCTGGAACGACATTGGTGTTAACACTACTCTGTTCTGCGCTGCACCGTAAGCAACACTTGAAATTAATCTAAAATCTGCCTCTTTCCTCTCTTTTTAAACTGTTAGCCATGCTGTTTCCTTCCAACTTCATTTCTTGATTTGTCATCTGTTACTTGAAGAGACAACTCCCCTTGAAAAGGAAACATAATTGTGTTTCACTCTCTGGTTTCTCGTGCTTAGTAGTACTTTCCAGGTATTTATAGCAAAAGTAACAAAAGATTGCAGGATCCTAGCAGGATCCATAGCGTCCATAAAAACCAAGGGGTAGTCTTTTCTCAAAGCCACACTGATGCTAAGAAAACGTAAGGGCACAGGAGATATTTCCAATGTGCTGTTTATGATAGACCCAGACGTTATTTGTCCAAAGCCTATAAAGTGTTTTTTAGACATATTTATTTTCTACTAGGGACAGCAGCATGCCTGTTTCCCCTCCGTGTACATGTGATTGGGTTGGCATCTCTGGCATTCTGCAGACTCTGAACCTGCAATTAAGGGATTTATCCCCGGTTAGAAGAGAAGAACAAAGCCTCCAAGGAAACAGCCTACCTGAGAGTCTTCTGAGTCTGTGTGATCGAGACAAGTTGAGAGGGGCTGGTGCCAAGTGACAAAAATCACCAGATGCAAATCCAATATTCCAGCATTGCCGTGGGACCGGGAATTTCTGAGAACTGGTGAATGATCCCCCATGCCTGTGGGTTACAGTATCTGAACGGGTCTCAGGTAGGTGGAACAGGCTGGGAAGCTATAAACTGTTGAACCTCTAACTGTCCCAGTATCAGAGTTCAGTAAGGTACAAACTGACGTTTCTGCGTCTGAAAGGAATAGAAATGAACTACTGTGATTGCTGAGCTGTCGCTGCTATTCCTTCCCAGGCAAACATGTGGCCTTACAGAAATGCTAGTTGTGATAAAAACAAAGGAAAAGTTAGGGAACTAGGAAAAAGAATGACGTGACAAGAGAAGAAAAATATAAAGCAAAAATGTAGCAGCTTTAGCAAAATCATTACAGCACCTTAGCAGGTAAATGCGAAAGAATAAGATGAACCACAACGGATTGCTTTTTTCGTTTTCCTTGCATCTACATACATATTTATGAGTGTACAAACTGAGTACAAAGGAAGCATAAAACATTCCTGTTCTGAGCTGAAAGCATTTTACATCCATTTTGTCTGGGTCTGGATGACTCCACCCAGGTTTAGGGGCAAAAAATAGCAAGAGCAGAGTCTGACCACAATGCAGTGATACGTAGCATGTACAAAGGTAGTGAGTGATACATACAGATCACAAGCGGTTAGAGTCCAGAGAGAAAAAGACAAAAGAAAAATAGGACACAAAGAAAAAGATAGAAACTGGTGAAAAGTGGAAATCAATGGGGCCCAAGGAGCAACTTCCAGTAAGAAATACTTTCAAGAAAACTGTGATCTCGTTGTGGGCAATTTACAAACAAAGGAGGTGAAAGATCTTGGATAAATTATTCATTATCCACCAAGCTCTAATTAGAACACACCCACACATGTATGCAAGAGTTGAGGGGAGCTTTTTTAGCTTGTATAAGCAGTTTTGATCTGCCTCCTAAAACGCTGTAATGGATTGCCAAAGCGAAAACATGGCGCCTCAAGACTTGTCTCAAATTGGAGCTTTCTTAGGATGTTTATCTCAACAAACAGTTTTGAGGGTATCCCCTCGTGCCAAAAAACGCACAGATGAGAATTCTTCCCATAACAAAGGAATATAGCATCCCATAGATTGGATTGCTAATTGCAGCTATGTATTTCTTGATGACTGATTATGGCATTAAAATAATTTTCTAGAAGTACACCTCAAGAAAAGTAAAAATAAAAAAAATCACACTTAATGATTGCAGTTCTTCAGAGCCTGCCAGGAGAACTGGATGCCTCAGGACAGATTCAGATAGCGCTGATTCAGTAGAGGCACATAAAATCCATCTGTCCAGAGACTCCATAAGACAGATGTATCATTCAAGTCCAGCATTTTGAAGACCATATTCCAAAACCCATTGCTAGACTAATATTTAATTGATAGTCTTATCTGGCAGCAGAGTTGTAACAGACTCTCTAGACAGACTTTGAGTCAATCAATTACCATGAGCTTTGGTCCCCTATTCTATTGATGCCTGGACTTTCTTATTTGCATGGAGGAGGGTTGTCTTTGAGACCATGAATCTGATAATTCTCACTATTATACCTGCGCGTGGAGAACCACATGCACAAATGTTCCAAAAAGAGGTGTTAAGCATTTGCATTTACTTGATTAGTATATGCAAGCACAGTAGTTGCAATCAGGCTCTTATTTGCTCTCACAAATATGGCCCAAATTCTCATAGAAAACAACAACAACAAAAAGATACTTGACAAAAAACAGGCTTTGGAGACTTACGTCTCACTCTTCTACCATGCTCCTGTCATGGTTGTGAGGAATATGGATATGCTGGCAGATGATACAGAAGCAAAGCATATTCAATGTTGTCAGTACGCATGAATAATGATGAGTTAGCCAAAATTAGGCATAGCATAATTCCTGTCAGGGTGTGGAGGTACAGCATCTCTGACACAGGGTGGAGCAGGACAGAGAATTCCTTGCTTGAGACTCAGACTTGGTCCTCACCCATTCCTATGGAGGTATTTGGTGGTGGAGCTAGAGACCCAAAGGTGGCTGGCCCTGATGGTGGCAATGTTATTCTTGTACTTGAACTCTCTTAGTTATTAAGCTCAAAAGAGCATTTGAGCTTGACCAGTTTCGTATTCAATTCAGGTCATAAAGCTGCAGGTGAAAAGAAAGGATTTATGGCATTAGCAAAGGAAATATCTATGACCAGCCTCCTCCAGGAGTGACACGACGCTTTGAGAAGCTTTGGAAAGAGCCTTTCAACCTGTGCAGCCAGGTTTTAAATAATTTAATATTAAAATTAAAATATTGTTTTACCCAGACAAAGATTTCAGCCATGAGAATCTCTGCGCTTACAGAGCTGAAGCCAGGGAGGGGAGGCCACGCCGTGGTACCAGGAGAGTTAAAGAAATAGAAATTCTCTGTGTAAACAAGGGACGGCAGCTCCATTTCCCCTCGAATCCAGTTGTGTGCATTCAGGCCGTGCATTAAGAACAAACTACATAGCTGCTTGACTTCAAGAACGAGCACGCTCCTCAGAACCTGTGCCCTAAGGTTCTGCCTCCTTTGTCATGTAAGCAAGCTACCCCTGCCTTTTACTGTATAAGCCAAGAAAAAACGATAATTTTTTTTTTCTCTCACTGCATACCATATGTTTGTATAGTGATTACCTTTGCAGCTAGCAGATGCATTTGTTTCCGGGTTCTTAAACAGAAAACCAAAATCATCTTGTGTCTGCATCTTTCTGAGACAGTCAGATGTGAAAGGTTTTCTTTAACTTACTGAAGGAGAAAGTTTTTCTCTGCTTGCCGCCTTCTGCATTAATGTTGTTGAATAATTGATTCCCTTCTGGGGAAAAGAAGCAGAGCGTTTTCCTCTACATGCTGATCACTTCTGAAGTACGATGCAAGATCTGATGGACCAAAACTCCTTTTAGGTCTGTATGACAAGGGCTGATCTCTTAAATTAATTAATTCCTAGTAACAAATAGCAGCCCCTCGGGCACAACATTTATTGGAATAAACCACTGTTTTATTTTGTCTTGTGGAGGAAGTGCAGAAACCACCTATGAAGAAAAACTTAAGACATTGATAGAAGATTTTGAAAGGTATGCATAATTTAAGGATTACAGTAATTGGCATGCCTCCTATTCTTAGATTTCTTTCAAGTCAGGGGTGTGTTTAGTAGATTTGGATCTTAAATGATAATACATGCGAATTAGCTATTCATTCCTGTATCTAGATCTTTGCAAACCATAACACATTTATGGAAAGCAATCTTCTTCCATTTTCTAATTGCAGAGCTCAAGGGTTTGGGTTTTTTTTTTGCTTCTGGAGATTACACTGGTAGTTTTTAAATGGTGATTTCAGTTTGCCTATCCAACAGCAAAATTACAGCTGAAATTTCAGAAGAGAATTTGAAAACATTTTCTTCTTCGCTTGTATTCTCCTAGTTCTGCATTCCCAGACATGAAAACATCCCTTCATAAAGGCAGAGGAAGCAAGTTCCCTGCCCCAAGAAAAAGATAATTTAATCCAAATATAGAGGATAAGAACAAAAAGATCAAGTGAAGTTGCGGATAGTGCCGCAGGGCACACCGACCGAAGTCTAAGTGGAAGGAAGACATCTGAAGAAAGTTTTGAAAGCAGAGGAGGAATTATCTTAATGAAGGGGTGGCTGATCCAAGTGCAAAATGTAGCTGGAAAGTACACAGGGCTCAAGGAGAGGAGGAAAGACAATGAGAGCATTAGGCAAGAATTATGTGAGGGCTGTGCCTCATCCCCATTAAAAGAGGTTTGCAAATGTAATTTACACCAATAAAAAGCATGTGCTGGCAAAAATATTTTTTTCTTCACGAATACATCAGTTCAGCAAGTGATGAACAAGTAGCTTTATATATATATATGTATATATACCTTATATATATGTGTGTGTATATATACACACACACACGTATCTACAGAACCTTTTTGTCAAAGAAAGAAGATCACAAAGACAACTAGTAAACCTACTACAGACCTAAAGAGCCAAGAAATTTCCTGCACAGACCTGGCCAAAATTATGCCAGAGGACAGTGGAGTGGACAGGAGGCAGTTCGGACACCTTGCACTACCTGAAAGACCTTTCCTTCCATGCAGAAATATAGAATCATAGAATCACAGAATGTGTTGGGTTGGAAGGGACCTTTAAAGTTCATCTAGTCCAACCCCCCTGCAGTAAGCAGGGACATCTTTAACTAGATCAGATTGCTCAGAGCATCATCAAGCCTGGCCTTGAATGTCTCCAGCCAATGTAGGCAGCCAAAGAATGAGGCAACCTTGAAAAGCGAGGGCATTTATTTGAATCCAACATATAAAAGAAAGGGAACCAAGGATGGGGTGAAGTACACGATCATCAGAAGGTCAAGAGAGAAAAGGAAGTAAGCTATGAAGCCTGTGATCCAAGCTCATGTGTATACCAAGTTCAAACTGTCGACAGACAAATACGGGCTCTGATGATTTAATTTATGCTGAAAAAAATCTTCTGATTCTGAACACCGCAGAGTTTCGGGTGAAAAGAAGAGAGATGTATACATTGAAAGAAGGCCATTAGCTCTTCATTTGAAGAATGTGTGACGATTTCAGCCCACTTGTGTTTACAAAACAAATGTGCTAACTTTCATGCTGGGTGTGGTGCTTTGTTTAATTTTTGGTGTGCCCTAATTACTCACATTTATCCCTGCCCTAACAAAATTCATCTTTTTTCAGCTTTCCTCCTGCTTCACCTCTTTTTCAGTAAAAATAACGTAAATTACTTTACTTAGCTTCTACTGATACTTAGAATAGTGCATTTTATTTGAATAACAATAATTCACCAATAAATTAGTACTGGCTAATTTTGTAATGGATTGTATAGATTTGTATTACACTTTTATCTACCAGTACCGATCAAGAACTGCAGCAATCAGGAATTAAGGGTATTGTACAATTAGAAATCAGACCTAATGTTTTGGGCTGGGCGCTTGTAGTGACCTAAATTCAAAAGCTAATCCCCATCTCAAGTAGTGTGTAGTATAGATTATACCCATGACAGCAATCGTGGAAAGGCAGATTATGACTTGTCTTCATGAAGCCACTTCATCTCTTTACAAATGACTCTTTCTGGAACGCTATCATCAAATAAGAGCATTATTTATTTATACAGCTCCCAAAAGTATGTTAAGCATTTGAGTGCAGAAGGAGGCAGGACGCAGAAGAGAGGCATTTTTTAGTCTGATAGAACCAAGACTTTGCACATCAACTGTTAATTTTCCTTTTTTTTTTTGTCACTGGCAGTTTGTATAGCACAGAACACTTCTTTATCTCTTGGCAGTGAAGATTGGCAGGTACTGCTAGATACAGTTTTGAAGGTACAGAGGATGGTACAGTATGCTAATTCAAAAATATTAACAACTACTTCCAGAGGGAATTTCCCAGTGTTTTATTTGAGAGAAACTCAAAGTCCGGAGTATCGTCTTTAATGCAAGAAAAAAGCTTAGAAATTACATTCATAGATCTTGTCCTGTAAACCTGTCTGCCAGTGCTTTTTTTACTGGCAGACCATTAAGGCGTTACCTTGACATGAGTTTATTTATCCATTTGTAAGTAAAAATGGAGCAACAGATATATTTCATTTTGAAATTGTACCACATGGTTCCGTAATTAATCGGGCTCAACTGCTCAGCTGCTCTATGATTTCATTTGTTCCCATTAATGTAGAAGCATGTCAGAGCTTACAGAAAGTTAATCACTGACACTAAGACATAGATGTTATACAGCATAGTGCATCATTTCCCTATTTGTGCTGAATGTGAATTACTGTGCTAGGGGAAATTTGAATGCCCAGATCCCTCATACCTTCAAGCACAGATGTGCACCGGTTTGAGTTGAAATATAATGCATTAAATCATTTGTATGTGTTATCCCAGGAATTAATTTGACCTATTCACCCTTTACAAGCTCCAAAGACAGAAAAGCCAGGTGGGCCAGGGGTGCTGGATGGGACTTGTCTGGGCAGGGAGGCATGGATGGATCCTCACCACTCAGAGCCCCCTCCTGGCAGGTCCCTGGAGAAGTGCTCGGAGATTTTCCAACTCCCTTCTGACTTCAGGTGTCTTCACTTCGGAGTCCTTATCTAAACCTCAGCATCCTCGGCTTACTGCAGGGGGGTTGGACTCGATGACCTTTAAAGGTCCCTTCCAACCCAACACATTCTATGATTCTGATTCTACGATCCAGAACCCAGAGGCAGCTTAGGCAAGCTGTAGGCAGCAGAGGCCAAAATTTGGCTCCAAAAAATCATGTGAGGATGCCTGACTTGCCTACATCCACCTCTGGCAGTGCCCGTGGTCCTGCTTCCAGAAGTGCCTGGGCAGCATGGGCTGGAGCTCCTGCCCTGCCCCAGCTCGCAGGCACACAGGCAGACAAAGTCTCCCAAGTCTGACCCATCTCATCCATGTTCACAGACACGTAGCAACAAGGTGGAGCCGGAGCAGGAGCTGTCATCCCTCCTTTGCACGCAGCCTAAATTACCTGAAGATTTCCCTTCTTGGCCCAAAGGGGTTCAAATTCCCATCTTTTATAGCCAGAAGGGTACCAGGCGACTGGCTGGGCTGGGTGGTTTGTTCAGCCTTTCTCCGGGTGACGCTGTGCCACCAGGCAGCACAGCAGGCACAGCTCCCACGCTGGTCGTGGAGTTTGCGTTGAATGAATGTATGAGTAGCATCAGCATCCTACCACCAGGTGACAGCATCGGGGTCCCCCACAAACTTGTCGTTTCTTTCTGGTCAGGTGGTGGTCATGAAGGTGCTCTCCAAGAGACAGGAGATGAAACCTCTTTCTTATGTGGAAAAAGGTCCGAAATCCATGGCTGCTCAGAGGGAATGTTTTAACCAAGCAGACCATTAAGTGAGAGGCAAACAACAGTGCCCTGCTTTTATGAAAAGAGAAAAAAAAAAAAAAAGAAGAAAAAAAAAGGCAGTCCTTATGGTTCCCTGAAAAATATTAATTATAGGCACATACTCTATGGAGACTTCAGGCTCAGGGTGCCAAGAGGTGGGCAAGTGCATGACATGGCTCTGAGACAGGTACTTCAGACATGACATCCCTGTACCGAGCAGGACTGCTTGGAGGAGGGGAGGAAAGGCAAGATCCCTAACTTAGAGTGGACCCCGCTCCTAAGATCATGGGTTAAGTGAGTAAGAAAGGACAGAAGGAGAGAGGGCTTCACCCCTGGGGTGTGGGGCCAGGAGGAGCTCTGGGTTTCACAGCCTGCAGGAGAAGGGAGGAGGCGTCAGCATTTTGGGACAGGAGTTCGCACTTCGGACTTCATCAAACGCTCCCGCGTGCAGAGAAAGCTCTGCATAAACATCGTGCCCTTTCCAGCAGGGATTTTTGCCAGATTCCTCGGCTAAAGGCTGGCGTAATCTAAAACTGCAACTCCCAGCATTCTCTGAGTTATTTTTTTCCCCTCTGGCAGCTGGAAGAAAAGTTAACCCACTCTGCTCGTGGAGCTCCCACCACCGATCCTTACCAGCACGCCTACATGCAAAAACACATTTCCCCCCCACCCACAGGGTCCTTCTCCCATGCCTGCCCCCCAAAACCACCACTTCTTCTCCGACTCCATCGTTAAAAAGAAGTTATGACTGAAACTGAGGATACTAGTCCACAAAAGTTCCCTCCATTCTTAAAGGACCAGCTCAGAATAGGGCCAGTGTGGTGCATTTTGTTTTAAAGCTTGCTTGCAGAGAGAAATGGCATCTGACATCCCCAGAGTGACAGTGTACTGTGGATGTGTAAGTATTGAATGTACTGAAAGAACGGGCAGATGATGTAGGGGGATCATGAAGACCTCTGTTAGTTAATGGCTTGGAGATCTCTTGCAGCGGAAGGCAGCAACTCAGATGTGCCTTATTTATTTTTGACAGCTGTTAGCATTTGCAGAGTCACAGAAAATATTAAAGTCATAGGAGAGAGAGTGAAAGCACAAAGGTCTAACATGATTTTCTTCGAGGCTGCCATGAATTGCTTGTGAAGCCAGCACTGTCCCAGCTGATAGAGAGCCGCAGATGTTTACTGTATCTTGGTGCACACAGATGTGGTTCTGCTCATCAGGTACATTTAAAATCTAGAAGGACCTGGCCCTCTCCGCGGGGATTTAGTATGAAATGTTTGCAGGTCCTTCCTTGCTAGTTTGTAGAAATGTATGTAAAACGTAAGGGAATACGGTTATAATGATGTGCATATTGACTATGAAATTTTATTGTACTATTTCATTTTATAGAGAATAAAAAATAATTACAGTTGGCAAAATGAATGAGCTAGGAGTGTTTTCCAATGCATTATCCTGGCCTTATTTATGTGTGTATGTGTCTTTGCTTGCAGAATTTTCTTAAGTACAGTGAGAAAAAAGAACATTTTGCAGCAGTTCTTGGTTACTTGTCCCAATTAGCCTGTTCCTAGAAAAGTCATTACTGTGAAAAAAGGATGCACAAAGGTAAACTGAGCTGGTTTTGTCCTAACAAACTGCATGGTACTGGGGAAACCCACACAAGTGATGTCTGGCTGAGGATGCTCAGGCTTGGCCTCAGCTCCAGCAGCGCTGATGGACGTGGCTGGTGTCAAGAGGGACTGGGGAGCTGGGGCTTTGCTTGTCCCCTCCCTGTCCTGAACCCCGCTGAGCCCAGGGACCTCCCGTCCATCCCACCAGCACTCCTCCTGCCTGTCCGGCTCATGAATGCCAAACAGACTGCTGAGAAACGTAGCCCTTGCATAGATATTCCCAAACCAGCAGCGTGACAAATGCTTCTAAACAACGTTTATCACAGCCAAGTGCGCTTCCTGGCCGTTCTTCGTAAAACACCAAGTATCTTACAAATGCAAACAAGACGCTCACAGGGTGATGTGTTTAGAGAGGGATTAATTGGATGTTAAGATCAGGGACTCTCTTGCACCGAATTAGAGAAAGGTGGAATTCCCTTTCCCACACTTCCCTCAGTCTGCCCTGTGTACTTTTGCTTATACTGAAACTGTAAAGCCGTCACGTAAAAATCCTCCCAGTCCATTCTTGGCAGTCACCTCTTCCAATACCGATAAAGTATAACCTCACCAATAATGGCACATAAAAAGCAGCAATGTCACCTACCAAATAGTTCAGATTTGTGTATAGATACTTATTTCTGTCCCCCCTGCAGACACCTGATTGCAGCTTGCAACCTGCTGGGTTGTCTCTCTTAAAACCTCTTGTTTCTTATCCCCTATACTGGGATCTCCATGGGCACAGGCTGTCGTATGTGTCATTTATTATGTTTGTACAGGACCCAGTATAGTGGAGCCCATGCATTGAAGGTTTGGAATGGGAGAGGTCTGTAGGAGTATGGCCAGCATGGCAAACGCAAACAAGGAATGTTTTTTTTTACTGTTTCTTACAAAACAGATCATACGATATAAGGGGCGATTAACGAAACAATCAGATAGCAGATTGCCCCAAGCAGCGTATGAGGACATTGCGGAGATCTAAAGTGCAGATGGGTTCAAAAGGGAATTTGATGAATTCATAGGAAATAGACCCAGGGACAGCTGATAAACATGATGGTCCAGATGCAACCTCTGGCAAGGGAAGACCCTGTGCCGTGCATGGCCAGAAGCTGGAAGGGTGCAGCAGGGGAAGGATCCTGCCCTGCTGCTTACGCTCTTTCCATCGGCGCTGGAAATAAGTAGATGTAATGGATGATGTAGTTCTTGTTTATAGGCTGCAACGATCCAAACACTAAACAATAATAGCTGAAAGTCCGCTTACTATTAAAAATAGTCGTGAGAATGTGAAGTAGCTGAGCTCTGGAGGGACACTTCCTTGCAGAACCTGCCGCAGGAGGCTTCGCGCAGAGGCAAGCGCTGTGACACCTTGGCTATTGCTATAAGCAAAGCCTCTGAAATCCATCGCTGCTTGCGGGTAATGCTGAAGGTTTTCAGACCCTCCCCTGTGACGGATAGCTGTTTCCTGCACCACCAAAGAGATCTTCCACTTCCTTTGGTGCGTGAATTTTCATAGAAATTGTAAGTTGTTTCTGAGACAGATGGAGTGCTTGAGTCAGTCCTCCTATCATTTTCTTTAATAGCCAAATGGGATTTGTTGGGTTTTTCAGGAAGAGGGGGGAATAATTTTGATAGCTCATCTGTGAGATCTCCTGTATTGCTGATTAAAAGGATCAGAATCACAACTGATAAAAGACCAGCAAAACTGCCCATTCTAGACCAAGAAGTGTATTTCTGGCTGTAGCTGTGAGTTCAGTTGTATAGAATTTAGCTATTGCATTAAAACAAAAAATCTGTATAATACCATATACAAATGCAGTTTATAAATAGACACATTTGGGGAAGTGTCTTTACTCCTCATTTATCCAGGGCATATGGACTAGTGCGATGATAAACTCAGTACATGCACATTCAGGATCTCTGGTTAGGCTAAATGTTTGCCTGATTCAGCATAGCATGCTTTAATAATGTAATTCAATTCTTCCTCATTTTTAATGTTATTTCAGCCCGTTAACATAATTTGGTGAGCTATTATAGTTGTTACAGCTGCTAGTTTTGCCCTTAATACTGATTTCACTTATGACCTCAGTCAGAACTAGATTTAAAGTTTGAGATGATGTAAGTGAATAAGGATTATTAGATTTATTCATATGGCAATTTAAATAAGAAACTGCCTGGCTTAGAACAAACGGTAAATGAAAAATGCATGTGATTTATAGACCTGTCCATTTTAAAGATTTATACATAGAGTGGGATGATTAAGTAAGAGACAGACCTGATTATATGAAATATGTAATTTTTGTAATGCAATATTGGAAGCAAGCTGCTAAACAGCACCAGCATAACAATCATTGCCCAAACAGCTTTTATTACAATATTACTGTACAGCTGGTATGCAGTCATGTAAACACAAGCAGCAGGCCTCTGACCGTTTCTTTTCCTTGACGACTGGTAGATGGTGTTACGTTCCCATGGAAAGCATCTCCCCCTCGCAGTGGCTGCAGCACCATCTCCCGTGAGCCAGCTGGGGGACTGGAGCGGCCTCCAGGCTTTGTCTACCCATCCCATTTGAGAGCTCAGTTTTCCTATGTGTCTCGGCTTTCCCGGGTGTGTTCAAGCACTCCCAAGGCCGCATGCCAGGATTACTGATCTCCTTCCATTAAACTCGCCCGTACCAGAAATACGTATCTCTGACACTTAGCAGAAGCAATCGTGCCTCTCCTGCAGGACCTGAGAAGGTCCAGATGCATCATCACAGAAACAACAGGATCAGCAAAAATCCTTCCGCTCTTCCACCACGTACCAGAAAGAATAAGCTCTTCCTTTGTTCTCCATCAAGCTTGAAAAGCAAAAAAAATGCATTTTCTTTCATGGGTTGTAAAGCTGGAAGAAGCTGTTGCAATTATTTAGTCTCCCTACCTGTATAACGCAATCAACAGACCTCCATTCAGCAGTTCCAGCCATCTTCTTCTTTAGTTCAGGACTGGATGAAGTCCTAAAGCTCACCATTAATACAGTAAAAGGTCTTATGAATGACACAGGTGAATGGTGCTTTAACACCCCTCTCGTCAGAGCATTACTACAACCTGTTGTGTCTCCTAAGGCACTATCTGATCCCGTAAGAACGAACCAGCAATACTACTTGCAGTTATTGTGGCATTTTTGCGCATACAGCTGTGGAGATTTGAAGACCACATGGGAAACATCCATACGCTGTGTGTAGGGATATTAGGCTACTCCATTCAACATGAATTAATACACTTTTTATGAGAAAGCTTAATAAATGTGTTCCAAACCAGGGGGTCTTCCATAACATAATTTGCATGAAACAGAATTGACCCAGAAAATTTTAATCTAAATCCCAATCTGATTTGTACAAAGTAATTTAATTTCCTCCCTAGTAGTTATATGGATTTTATCAATTATACCAATTAAATTGTCAAGCAGATTTATTGACCAGTCATCTACAAGACACTTTCTTTGATGTACTATTCTGGTATCATCAACTGGTCATGCATGTCTAGCCTTAGTTTTTGGTGTCATTATGTGCAGCTGAATCCTTAAAAGAGAAGGTTCTAATAAATGAGTGGTGTGAACCAAATTTTGAAATAAAGATTGAAAGCTCCTTATTTTGAATAGCCGGCACAAAATTGCAGGTAGTGGCAGAGGCAATCAATTTAGATGCTTAGCCATCCTACGTGGAAAACACACGTTTGATTTCTGACCTCAGAGTTGGACCTCAGTTAGAGATCTCCATGCTAATAGCTGTTATCTAAATGTAATCATTCTTGCAAAAATGCACATCCAGTTAATTTTAAATGTAAAAACCGAGGCATAAAATTAAAGGTTGGTTTTGAACTTGGCAACCAATGTTTTTCAGTACTTTGGGTTTTCTCTATTGCCTGGGTTCCAGACAAGTGGCAAATCTTCCTGAAATAACCTTATTACCCATCTTGAATAGTTTTGTTATTAACATAAATTTTAATTTGTCAGAACAGATTACCAGAATCAGACATCTTCCTTCCATTGAGTGAGTCACAGTGCAACTTCTGATTTCTTCATCACCTTTTCCTAATTTTCTTCTACAAGTTTGCCAAGCAAATGAGAATAATACTGGAAAAAAGTGTTAAGAAGTTATGGATCTTTGTAGTCAAGGAAAAACCAGAAGTATGTAGTTGCTGAATAAGGGGATTGCTGTGGAGCAGATTCAAAAGTCTAAAGAAAAAAGCAAATGCAAATAACAAACTTGACACCCACTGGAGTGCTTTGGTCCCCATTTAGTTACTGCAGCTAGACAAGGCACAATGGCACGCAGCCTCCTCTCCTGTTAGGGGTTCAGAGAATACGCACCATAGCCCATAGCATGTTTGGTCTCCTAGAATATTCTTCTAGAACTAAGGTTTTTTTAGAAATATGAGGCATCCAGCATGAATAAGAGAAGGCAGAGTTATTTACCACCAATAAAACTAAGCCCTGAGGTGTTGGTTGCAGGGAACCACAAATCTGGTGGCTGGTATTACCTCCTATTATGACTAAACTTCAGATTTTCCTTTTCACCATTGACATAGGAAGCCTGAATTTTTGGTTCATGTCACTGCAATGCTTAAACTGTAGTTTTAAAATATTTTGAGAAGTTTGTAAAAAGCAATAAATGTCATGAGATGGTAAACAGAGCCGACACGTGAAAGACAAAGAACTTGTGGAAAGAAAATAACTTGTTGAAGCATTGAAGAGCCACTTGGACTGTTTCAGAAATATTTGGCTACATGCATAATCTCAGTATTTTTGGTAAGCGAGGCTGTGAATGTATGCTTTAGCCAACAGCTCTGTATCACTCCAGTGAATGATGTCATGAGAGCTATTTCATGATGAATATGGAAGATAAATAACAGCTAGCTGTGTCAGTGCCAAATACAGACCAAATGTGCCTCCTGAGCTGCTTGATGGCTCAGGACTGTTTCTCTGTCATGCTTACCCTTTCCAGTTCCACATCTGTGGTCCCTCCTTTCCCTCTTTGAAAACCCAAACTTCTCTTCCACCTTTACGTGCATTTGAAAATTAAAGAATAAGGGAACCAAAAGATTAATACCCAAGCAAACGGTGTGGGAGAAATTTCATCTTTGGACAGGTAGCTGTTTGCTGACTGTTGTGAAAACAGTCTGTTAGAGTCCCAGACAACAAATACAGCTCCGGCCAGGACTACGCTGAAGGCAATAGGCCAGATGTTGGGCTGCATTAAAGCCACGCTAAGCAGGTCAGGAAATCAGAGAAAAAGCTGATCCCAGACGCATTGTTTCCCTCGACAGGACTTCAGCCACTGGTCTGGTCTCCAATGTACAGCAGCTGTTTTACTCATGGAGCACCTGAAGGTGATGCTGATGGGTGTAGAGTGCAGGGCAGTGAGAAGTCCCACTTGTGCCTAAACAGAAGAAAGCCATTATAGCACATATATTCCACATGATTCCCTCCACTTTGCCCTCTGCTTTGCGTAGCTGGAGCAGCACAGAGCTGAAGAAGCAGATGGTACCTTTGGGCCTGCACTGGAGGCCCAATGCAGACATGATATTGTGGAATTACTAATTGTTTTCATCCCA
Source organism: Larus michahellis (assembly GCF_964199755.1). NCBI lineage: Eukaryota > Metazoa > Chordata > Aves > Charadriiformes > Laridae > Larus > Larus michahellis. The sequence continues at coordinate 37,198,198 of NC_133897.1, forward strand.
CCTAGAAATCCTTCATATATTTCAGGCTGCAGAAACTTAAAGTAAGTTGCAGATAGGCAGCGACTGCAACTCCCTTGTTCCTGAGTCAGACATCACCTTGAGTGAGGCAGCGATGTTTTTACTGGTTAGTTTTGTGATGCTTTCCCATTAAAGCTCAGAGGCAGAGAGCCAAAGCATACATGCCAAAATGCAGGGAGTAACCAAGCTCTTGTCGTGCAGAAATCCAGGTGGTGCAGCAGGGATAACAGAATCAGAAGTGTCATTAACCTAGCTGGACGGTGCCCTGCCAGAAAAATAATACTTTTCATTATGAAGATGACACTGTAACACCCTGAATCTTAGGGAATATTATTTTTTAGCTACAGTAATTGAATAGTCTGGGTTTGATTTCTGGCCTTCAGTGCTTAACCTAGCTGTAATTAACCAGGACTGTGATTTAAGAAGACAGTATCTCTCATTCCTTTCTCCTCATCTAAGAGTAGCTTAAAAAAAATATGTATTATTTAAAATGGAGTCAAGAACATCCTGGTATCATCTGAATGACCCGAGAAGCAGATATGGCAAAGAAGAGAGAACCATTATTAAATTAACTCGTTCATCAGGCGGGTCAGCATCTGACACTGTGGGAGGAGGGAAGCCAGGTCAGGAGCAAGGTCTTTATCTTGGCCATGAAACCCTACTCCAAAAGAAGACTGACAGATCTCATTCAGTCCCAAACAAAGTGATGTGGGGGATATGAACTGGCAGCAATTCACGTCTCCTGCTCTGCCGGCTCCTTTTGGCCATGAGCACTGGCGATGCTGCCTTGTGGGCTGCGGAGCCGGCAGCACCTCGGTGGGTTACCCAGCAGATGTCTCTGCTCCCTGCACCAACACCCACGGGCCCATGAGGGGTGGTTTCTGTTTTCATTGCCTCCTGTGAAGAGCCGTGCCGTTCAGACATTCAAAAACATCCCCTACCAGGTGCCCAAAAAAAAGCTCCTCGTTCGAAAAAGCATTGTTTTCACTAACTTATCCTTGCTTTAATTCTTTAAAGAAGGAGAAGGATTTTGAGAAGTGTTTGAGGAAGTCATGGTTCTAATTTAATTATGGGATTCTAAATGAATTTTATACTCAGGAATAATTTTTACTCTATTATTTCTGTGGGTTCAATACACACTGAGACAGAAGAGAGCGATTCACCCGAGGTAGCATTGGCACATAAATGCAGGCAGCAGCCTCTGTCACTAGCAGACCCTGTGTGCTTTGTTGGCTCTTCAAATATTATTGTAATCACTGTTGTTATCATCCTTGTTGGTATTTTAGCAACAGGAACCACATTAAAGGTTTTAAAAAAAATACGAGGTGCAGGATCTCAGCAGATATAAGGGGGTTTAGATTTTTATTTAGGCATGCAGAGCTGCTGCCTTCCAACACGTTCATCACTTGGAGGAATTGGTGCAGAAGGTGTTTTGCAAAAGGTTTTCAATCTGGCAGTGGTGAATTGTTTTGTGTAAGTTGTCCCGACTATAAAAGATGCCACGGGAGAAGACAAGCAGATGCTTGAAAGAGATTGATATACTGATGCTGAAAACATCAACAATATATAAAAAAGAGATGCCACCCAAATGGTGTCCAGGTAAACATTGCGTTAGCAATGCCTCTGTTTGCAAACAGCTTCCAAGGGAAAAGGCAGTATGGTACAGCTTCAACATACATCTGGTCTAATCACAGTGAAGATCCAGTCATTGCAAAGGTGGAGGCTGTTGTAATAACCTAGATCAATACAACATTTTCTACCTTTTCCACCCTTTCTCTGGAAGCATCCCAAAGCCAAACAGGTTGGGTACATGCATTGTTGGGTTGGGTACAGTGCATTGTTGGCACATAGCAATCTAGTATTAGAGATCCATGAGTCATATAGATTTAATATACCAAAAAGGAAAAAGAGAGTGAAAGAGATTTAGGAACTTTTTAAATGTTTCAAAGATACAGTTATGAAAAATTGTAAGTAGACAGGAATAGGCACTGAAGTAAGTTTTAAAAAATTCTCAGGCAACTGGCAATAATATAAATGCAGCTTGAATAAGAAATCTCAGAGCTGAAATCTTTTTTTCCAGGCATAACAAAATATTTTCTGACAGATGCAGCTTCCTAAATGCTTAAGAATCACTCTTTTGACCTGGCATAGGCCTCTGCCTAAGAGAAACTCCCACGTTCCAGCTGAAATCTCCAGCCTAAGCTAAACTCCTGAAACTGCTAAACCATTTAAGATTGAGGTAAGTTTCAGAGACAAGTAACTCCTCCTGTTCCAGCGAGTCCACCTGAGTCAAAACTTATTTGTCATTTAGCCGTGAACTCCATTGATGGCTGGATACTATCTTTCTAAGTGCTGCGGCTGCAAAATACAATGCAATCTCCCCTTTCACCTTGCACTACCTTGCCTTTCTATCCTGGGTTTCTACAGGCTCAGTGACAAATTGTTCCTGGCATACCACTGCATCAATAAATAAGAAGAAACCAAATATTAAAAGACTTGATTCTTCCAAAAGCTTTCGATGTGCATCAAACAGATCTTGAAAGCACCGGGCGCTCTGTCTTTCCTGTTTTCCTTTACTTTGGTAGTTAGTAACCAACAGCAGCACAGCACTTGAGGCCATCAAGATTGTCAAGATACCAACTGCCTCCAAAAAGTCAGGACCTCTTATCACATCACACATCCTTGGAATCCCACAGATGCCACTACCATGGAAGTGACAGCTTCAACTGAAAAAGAAATGGAAATGTAGTCCTTTCTACTGATAAGTGCCAGCCATGCATAGTAAGCAATGGCTTTTGTCCTCTTCCCTTCACAATTCCCAAACAAAGCCTACTCATTCCTGCTACCTGTATCAAATTATTGGATTTTCTGAATTTCAGTATATTTTGTTCTGCTTGAGATTGTTTAGAGGGTTTCCTGCTTGGATTGTTGATGTTTTTTTTTATCTTCTTTTCCTTTGCTTTCAGCTGGTGTCCCTGCTGGGTTTTTTTGTTTTTGTCTTTTAGCTTTGGGTGTTGGGTTCTTTTTTTTTTTTTTTGTATGGAAGGATCAACCACTTTTCATTTATCACCCTCTCCAGGAAGAAAGCAAGTGTTCCTCAGGTCACAACTGTTATTTCCACTAGCCCTGCGCTCTGAGTGTGTCTCTGTATGCGTGTGCCGTCTCCTGTTCTGGCACACGCTGTTGTGACTGGGTTGGTAGGAGGGATTCCTGCTGAGCTGTGGCCTCAGCTGGTCACCATCTACCTCTGAAGAAGGAAGAAGGCATTAAGGCACAGATTCAAAATAAGCACGTAGGTGCCTAACACCCATCTGTACAGGGCCGCTACCAACTGTCCTTGCGCTGAGATCCATCGACGTAAGGAAAAGATGCCCACAGAAGAACAAAGGGTGGATTTCCCTGGGTGGAGGCTACTGGGCCAGGGCAAATGGCCTCCCTCGTGGAGGATGGAGAGGGAGCTGGATCCTCTCCCGACACACCTCAAAGAAGGCAATGGTGGACTTGGGAGGGCTGCTATTTTTTGAACCTTATGTCAAGGAGAGAAAATGATACCTTCCTGGTTTTAAGAGGAATTTACATTTATTTGCTTTTCTCCAGATGGTAGAGGGAAATACACTAAGTAGGTGGGCAAGGGTGTCGGTCAAAAGAGAAAACCTGGGCCCGTCACTTTTCTGTGGGAGCCTGGTGCGCATACGCAGAGTGTCAGCAACAGGGGGACAGTTTTGGGTCAGGGTTTGGAGAAGAAGAGTCAGCAGCTTGTTTCAGTTGTCAGGATGAATCCAGGGGGTGGGTTGCAGAAAGCACGTGAGTTGCAGCTTCACATCACTTCTCGTTGCACGCTTCGCTAGTTGAATCTGCGAATGGTTGGCTCAATGTCCAGGGGACAAAGCTTTTTACTTTTTCAATGTCTTGAGCCTAAGGTCTTTCTGTGTTAAGAAATAGCTGACTTTCCACCCCTGAATATATATATCTGTACATATCCTTTGCAAGGGGGTGTACTGGGAGATGAGGCATGAAAGCATCTACGAGTTACAGACCTGTTTAGGAGGGTTCGAGGAGCCAGTGTCCCATGATCTGTGTCCAGCTCCATAAACCGCAGCCTCAGCAGCTTTAATGCAGCTATTTCAGAGCCCTGCCAAAGGATTTGTAGTAAGAGTTGAATAAGGTCCATCCAGGTATTTATATGATGATTTCACTGGTATAGTACCTGTGTATCTGACATAAGGAGAGTCGGTGTGAGCTATGCAATAACAGTGTGACGTGTAGAAAAGTGGGTCCCAGATGTGTGTTCAGCTTGTGCCATTTGATTCAGAGTATGCCAGATCTGGCCACTATGGATCCATTCTCCTTTTCTCCTTTCTGCCCACACAAAATTTTAATGAATTTTTTTTTTTTTTTTCAAAGCACAGAGCAAAAATTTGACCAAAATTAACAAAGAATTTTTTTTCCTATTTGTTTTATAGAGAATACTGCTAGGACTGATAACTGAGGCTCCTTATGCATAGGGTTCACAAGAGAGTGGTTAAAACTCATACCAGTTGTAGGACGTTTTATGCTGCAAGAAGAATGAAAGCAAAATTAGAACCGAGGTACACATCGTGAAAATAATAAAAATATTGCTACTTTATCACAGTCAGGGTGACAAACTAATGGGAGGGTGAGAAACGAGACAGCTCCAACTGGGGAAATTATTGTTGTCTGAAACCAGGTGACAAATTCTTGACATTCGTATGTTTGTGCCTCTGAGTACCTGCCTGCTCTGAATAAGGGTCCGAAATGAAATACTTGCGTCATTGTAGATAGATGCTGCAAGCATTTCTAGTCCATCTCTTAGCCTCCGCCATAAATTCTTGTATGCTAAAGAGCCTGTCCCTCCTGTTCAATGCTGGCATGAAGCACAAAGGCATGCTGGGGAGCAATGCACCCATCTAACACTGCAGAATCAATACCAAGTAATTGAGTAACATATTTATTAAAGCTGATGTTAATGCTTCTCTGAAAGAAGATTATCTATGAATTGCTTACTTTGATTAAAATACGTTTCACGAGAAGTAGGTTTATAAATTGAAATAATCAGAAATGATGCATGAAATGTCTCATGGAAGAAACTTTGCTGATGTTTTATTAAACAAAATAAATTATTATCAGAATTTAGCAATAAGGAAAAAAATGAACAGCTATTTCCCAGATTCACTGGCTGGAAGACTAGCAGAGTACTTGAAACTATCAAGAGACTTCTCTGTAATAAATGATTACAGATGCATTTAGGAGCCGTAAACAGCTGAGATGTAATCTAAGTTCACCTGCAGCTCCATACACAGACACATAGGCAGTCTTTGTTCCCTAGGAATTCAGACCAGAAATCTGGCGAAAACACTGTGGCGCTTACAGGCTGCATGCCCAGCTTCCCCTTCTGCCGAGACGAGTCTGGGGGACCATATCCCATAGGGACCAACTCTCCTTTCCCTTCGAGAAACTCAGGAGAAACTCTGCAAAGTTGCTCTATGGCAAATTGAGTTAAGAAAAGGAGAAGGCCTTCATTTTTACATCATAGCATTTTTCACAGACTCAGATCAAGCCTTCAGTTAGGATTAGAGAAGTTGGTTCTCTTTTCCCCGATCAATGAGCTGCCAGAGCCGAGCGAACTGACACAAACTGTCACGTTTGCTGTTGTGCTGAACTTGATTAAGAGCTTTGGGAAAATCTCTTGTTTAAGGGGTTTATGCTAAAAGAAGCGTTCACTCTACGACATCACCTATGTAGTGGTCTTTGCACTGATTGATTAGTAAACATGCATGGAAATAATACAGACTTTGGAGGTCAGCATGAGGGTCTGGCTGCTTTTCTAGGCAGAGTGACATGCAAAAGAGCTGGAGGATGACTGACGGGGCACACGAGCTCTCTGGCACTGACACCTTCTCTGTGGGACACAGAGTCTATGGGACACTGCTAACTGAGCACACCCTCGTTCATCACTGTTTGAGTGCTGGATTTTAATGTCCTGGGGGCCAGAGACCCGAACAGCATCCCTAAATCTACCACCGTAAACATCTCTTGGGAGTGAAGTTTATCTCCAACTTAGGGTGACCGGGCCAACTGGGCAGAGGTTTCAGCCCCTCTCTAGTGGTCCATGTGTGCGGGTCTTAAGGATTAATGATTCAAAACTCCGTCCAGATGAAAAACTAACAGCCAAAAGCAACTGCAATGGTGCAGAGCTTCTGCACCCTCTTAACCATTTAAAATCCACCATCTTGTTAAAAGAAAAGAAGAAGTGACTAAATGGGCCTGTTCAAGGTACGTTGTTGTAGCGGCCTGCAGTGGCCACGGAGAGGCTCTTGTCTCCCTTGAGGAATGAGATGTGCCAGGCTGCAGGTCAGGCACTGGGTCAGGCAGGAGGGTGCCCTGTGCTGGAGTACCAGCAGCTGTGCCGCAGGTTGTACTGGAGATGCACTGGGCATCGTCCCTGGAAAGTTAAAGGAGACATAACACTGGTTTGTAGCCCTGAGATGTGTCAAAACGTCCCCTGCGGTCTTCTCCCACACCACAGTATATGCACCAGCACCTTCAAAACACATGCTCCTTTTCTTCTCCATCTCTTGCAAGAAAGTTAGGCTATATTCAATTGTCATATATTTTCTTATCGTTAGAAAACTTGATCTACAAGCTCAAGAATTATGTGCAAAGATTTTGATTGTGTTGCAAGAACAACAACAGAAAAAAGGGGTTAACAGCAATGAATAATGTGGAATGTAAGGACTTGTGGTGGTGGAGGTCTGTCTTGGCATTTGTGCCGTGAATCATAATGTGTAAATGCATTTAGCTTAAGACACATAGCATTTATTTTTGCAACAGCAAAATCAACGTTGTTACCTTCAGTTACACTTCTACTTAAAAAGCCAGAGATCTTACTCTGGTGTGGAAAAAAAAGCTGGCAATGGAAGACTGCATCAGATTTCCAGTTAATTTGGAATTTTGAAAGAAAACTGTTATTTTATTGGAATACAAGAAACAAGGCACAAGAAAACGCTAGGAGTATTGTAACGCACCCGTTGCATACTATCACACTGGACACCACGAAAAATGGAAATGTCATCCGTGATAACAGAGAAATGAGAAACTGCGCCCATCACACACACGGTTATCACTGAACAAGTGACACTTTCAGGGTGCGCCCGAACAGCCCCGTGCCTTGTAAAATGCCAAAACAAGTCTGAAACACTCCGATAAGTAGAAGTGATGAGAAGCGATAAAAGGCCTTTTCAGAGGAGAGAGACAACAAAACAGCTGGAAAAGATACCTCCAGGATGTGCGCCGGTAAATTCGCGTGGGGCTAAGCAGATGCGCTGGGGAAAATGCAGTTCAGTAGGAGGGCAAGCAAAGGCGGCGGGTAGATATTTAGACACCAGGTTGATTGTAATTAAAACTTGTAACTGTATTTTCTTTTTCTGTTATTTGGGAATTCTAAAAACCAGGAGGGGGGGTAGGAGGGGAGAATGCTTACTACCAGAGGCAGGTGGAGAATCACTTTGCATTTTTAGAATTATATTATATTATATGAATTATATTATATTATATTACATTATATTTTTACTATTTTATTATTTATTTTTATTATTTATTTTATTTTATTTTATTTTATTTTAATTATTTTTATTATTTTATTTTTATTATTTATTTATTTTATTTTAATTATTTATTTAATTATTTAATTTTTATATTTTATTTTTATTTTATTATTTTTTATTTTTTATTATTTTATTTTTATTATTTATTTTTATTTTATTATTTTATTTCATTTTAATTATTTATTTTATTATTTTATATTTTATTTTTATTATTTTATTTTATTATTTTATTTTGGTTTTATTTTTTTATCTTATTTTTTATTTTATTATTTTATTTTATTTTTTCCCTCTAGCTACCCTACTTGCAAACTCGCCTCCTTTGTTCCCGGCCCGCTCCAGCGACCGAAGGCTGTTACTCCCCCCGGGCACGCAGGGAGCCCCCAGGACACAGGTGGGTGCCAAGGGATGCGGGGCTGCCGGGCTGCCCGCGTCCCTGTCCCGCCCCCGCGCCTCCTCCCGCCCGGGGGCCGGGCCGCTGCGGCGGCGGGGGATGGGGGGGAGTGCGCGGAGCGGGGCCGGGCGGCGGGACGGCTTCGTGCCCGGCTGCGGGAGCCGAGGAGACGGTCCGCCTCAACCCACCCCCCCGCCCCTCCACGCACCCCAGAGGCGCCTCGGCTCCTGGGGGCTACCGGCGGGCAGCCATGGGCCACCGACCCCCCGCGCCGCCTGGGGCTCCGCTGGCAGCCGGCCCTGCCCTGGCGAGTGCCCGACCCGGCTCTCGGTCCCGGGGCGAGCGGCGGCCCCCGGCCCTGCCCGCCCCGCCCGGGGGAGCCGCCCCCGGCCCCGCCGCGGGAGGAGGATGGAGCGGAGGCTGCCCCATGGCGGAGGTAAAGGACGACGACGGCGGCGGCGGGACGGCCTCGGGGCCGGGGAAGGAGGGGGCTGTCCCGGCCGGGCACCGGGTCTGCCCCGCCGCCTCGGCCGAGGGAGGGCGGGATGCGCCCCGCCGGGGGCGGACTAGGGGTGTAAGTGGGGGGCGAGCTGCGGGGACACGAGGGGGGACGCGTTTCTGGCACTGGAACAGGTTGCCCAGAGAAGTTGTGGATGCCCCATCCCTGGAAGTGTTCAAGGCCAGGCTGGATGGGGCTTTGAGCAGCCTGGTCTAGTGGGAGGTGTCCCTGCCCACGGCAGGGGATTGGAACTAGGTGGTCTTTAAGGTCCCTTCTAACTCGAACCATTCTATGATTCTGAGCCTCAAAAAATGGAGGGCCGAGACCTACAGAGGTCTGCGCGTGGCTGTGAGTCTGGCCCGTGGGGTCTGTGGTCCTGGGAGGGGGTCCCAGGCAGCGGGGAGGGAGCACAAACCAAGGGGCAGGTTGGTGCCGTGAAGTAATGCCGTGCAGCCTTCCGCTAACGAGCAACTGGTGGTGGCCCTCCAAGCACCAGAGCAGGGTGAAACCCTTCAGAGGTGGCCACATGTGGCCCCAGCCCTGCTCATCACCTGCGAGGCCGGGTTGCAAGGCCAGGACTGTCACTTCTGCTTGACATTTTCCTCCGGAATCGCCTCCGTTTCCTTCGCGTGGGCAGCACAGGCAGCTCAAGAACGTCCTGGGGTTTGCAGAAATGCAGCTTCTCCATGACGCATCGCGATGGGGAGCAGAACTGCACCCCTCATCTCGGGCCAGGGCGCCCGTGTCTCCGTAGTCCAGTAACTACACTCGGCAGGAGCATTTCTTACATTTGGGACCCTTACTGTGCCAGGGCTAAACTCCAGCCTCGTTGTATCTGCCTTTATTATCAGTGTGGCATCTTAAGTGCCTGGCAGCGATGGCTGGTTTCTCTGTTTCGGTCCTCACTGCCCTTCTGTCCCGCTCAGACCCGCGTCCCGCGCAGGAGCCGTGCACATCCGTAACTCGGAGATGAGCCGAGCCTTTCAGCCGCAGGGACTGCTTTTCTGAGATAAGTCGCTAGTGGGCAGAGAGTTTCGTTTTTCCCCAAGCGGTTTGTGGTCTGAGACTTTTTGTGATACGCTGTGCGGATACGAAAGATACGGCAAAGCCAGGACGGTGGCTCTGCGACTCAGATGTTAAGTGCATTTTGAAATATCAAGTTGAACTACCAACATTTTTCGCGTTGGTTTTGAACCATTATGAATAGCTTGTTCTTATTATGAATTAAAGGACCAGCATCAACTGACAATTATTACATTTGTCTTGCTGGGTTTTCTTTTTTTTTTTTTCCTTCTTCCTTTTCTTTTTCTTGTTCCTCTTTTTCTTTTTTTTTTTTTCTATTTCCCCTTGCGTTAGCGTTGTTATTTTTATAAGGTAGTTGCAAAACTAGTTTCTACACCCTAACTGTAAGGGATCACTCCTTTCTGTGGAGAGATGATGATTCATTTCTTTGCCAAATGTAGGTCTGGGCCTCTCTCTCTTAAGCACGTTTTAAGTGAAAGAATGGTTGGAGCAAGATAAGGCGGTATTAAGTTCTTGACCTAAAATGTAAATGGACTTCTGAGTGCACACCACCACCGCCCCCCCCTCCCGTTTCTTTTCCACCAGACTTCTTTTGAAGTGCATGGTAGATCCAAAACATAAACACAGAGGGAAAAGTTGATCTTTGTTTTAAAGATGACCTCTGTGGGTTTGAATAAGTCCACTTGTGCTGTCAAAATGTTATTGTAACAGCATAATGGATTTCAGAGTGGTTCAGCTGATTTCTAACCTTCATTTTGCCTTTTGTAAAAATAGACCCGAGCTATTTTTAGCGTTCCTCTTATCCACGCTCCATCAGGACGAGGAGTCCGTGTAACCAGACGGAAGGCGTTGCTTTGTTCTGCTCGGTATCGTGGGATCGTGTGGCGTTCTGTAAAGTTAGCAGCTGGATTCACCCACCCCTGGGTTCATTTGATTCACAGTCCTTGCCGAGAACGTTGCTGGCAGCACAACACGAGCTGTTCATCCTCGGCCTCGGGGAAATGGTATTTAAAACCGCTCTGGAAGACAACAGTAGATGAGAAAGAAAATGAATTCCGAGCCTGCTGTCGGAGCATGCTAAACCGTGCGGGGTTGCCTGGCCTATTTTTTCTGTTCTACAGCAGGATGAGATGTAGTGCGGTGTTAGGACAGCCTGAGCACTTCGTCTTTGACAGGGAGTGAAGCAAACAGGTGGGTTGCTACAATTAGTTTGCTGCCCGACAGGCTGGGCTCAGCCCAAACTTTTGTATTCAGTATGTTCCCAGCGAACTTCTGTGCTGGTCTGGTCTGGGTCAGCTGCGGAATCAAAGCTTGTGGGTTTGGTTCCTGTGGGTATTTGAGATGGACACTAAGGTACCAAAACCAACAAAATATATTTATTCTGAAATACACCTTTTAATGGAGAAATAATCATACAATGTACAAGCGGGACATAGAAGTGCTGGAGCGTGTCCAGAGGAGAGCTACCAGGCTGGTGAGGGGTCTGGAGACCAGGTCATATGAGGAGAGGCTGAGGGAGCTGGGCATGTTTAGCTTGGAGAAGAGGAGGCTGAGGGGAGACCTCTTTGCCCTCTACGACTACCTGAAAGGAGGTTGGAGAGAGGTGGGTGCTGGCCTCTTCTCCCAAGTAAATAATGACAGGACCAGAGGAAATGGTCTGAAGTTGTGGCAGGGGAGGTTTAGATTAGATATTAGGAAGAATTACTTTACTGAAAGAGTGGTCAGGCACTGGAACAGCCTGCCCAGGGAGGTGGTTGAGTCACCATCCCTAGGGGTATTTAAGAAACATCTAGATGTGGCACTTCAGGGCATGCTCTGGTGGCAGAGGTTGTAGATTTTGGGGGTGGGGTTTTTTTTGTGTGTGTGTGTATGGTTGGACTCGATGATCTCAAAGGTCCTTTCCAACCATGAAGATTCTATGATTCTGTGATATGAAATAATCGTATGATGAGTCTTGCTACCTGTTTTCTTAGATGGACGTAACAGGACCAGAGATGAGAGTGTTTGTACCAGAGCAGAGATTGCATTTAAAAAAAGTTTTTTGTTCTGAATCCTATGCATAATTCACTGTCCTGCATTACCTACAGCAGGTCATAGCGGGTGGTAGGTAGAAGATGTGCTCATATGTCTTAGGGTATTAGTTTAATGCCTCTGTGCTGTTCTGGTCTGGGTCAGCTACAGAATCAAAGCCTGTAGGTTTGGTTCTCGTGGATGTTTGAGATTGAGATTAAGGTACCAGGGTTCCTGCATGGGAACCGTGAGTTACATCTTTAGGCGGGGGTTGGGGAAGAAAAGAAAACAATAACCTTTTGCTTTGAATAGCCAGGAAGACATGCATCAGTTCATACAAGGAAATGGAATCATTTCTACAGTAATGAAAGGTCCTACCACTTGCGGAATACCCTGGACCAAGTTTTTAGGCTCCAGTGGGCATGTTTGCTAAGGAAATAGATAGAAAATGTAAGAGTGAACGTTGTCTTTTCTTTGGGCTGATTATTTCTCATGGTACTTTTCTCCAGATACAGCAGTGTTTGTGCACCACCTAGTCACCCTCTTCACCCTTTGCTGAAAAAACCAGATTGCAATCTTGGTTTTTTTCAAGAAAGAATTTGTAACGAGAGCCCCACTTACTCCTTAAATGCTGGCAGTATGTTCAGCACCTATTTGAACACCAACATCCACTATTGAAAACATGGGTGCCTAACTTTTTTTCTGCCCAGCTCACACCTACTCACACGAGCAGGTCACATTGAGTAGGTCACGTTGACTTACCCAGGTGAACTTAGGCCTGTCGCCTTTTTTTTTTTCCCAGTGTGTTTGTAAATTATTGTTGGATTGCTCAAGGAATGCGTTTTGAGGAAAACGCTAAATCGAGACACTGTGTGGCAGTGTAAATTTTGACGTTTTAAGTGTAGAAAAAGCAACAAAAGAATACAGGAAAAAAAAAAAAAAAGACGTGCAGCTGGCACTGGGTATAGCTCTGATGCTGGTGGGGAAAAGAGAGAAGCCATCCCCCAGGCACATAACCTGGGATGGAGTCTGTGCCCCACTCTGACAATAGAAGGCTGCGTTTTCCTTAGGCTTCTCACTGTAAGTCTGCCCCAACAACACTTCTAAAAGCTGTTACGCTGAGCCATAAATCCACGTGCAACATGAACAAGACCTGCTTTCCGAAGCACCTTAAAAACTGTGTGTGGGGAAGTGGGGGGCCTCAGTGGTGCAAGATGGGGCATCAGTCCTATGTATATGGCAACAGTATTCACAAATACAGAGAAAGTCTCAAGAAGCTTCTCATACAACAGCGTCTTAGCTGAAGATCTTGCAAGAGTTAAGAGCTGCCCTGCTTGATTCAGTGGTTTTATTTTCCTTTTCTCTCTGAATATCAATATTTCTATATGTGCATGTTTGTGTATATATATATATATATATATATAGACATTTGAAGAAAGGGACTATAAAAATTGGATGGGTTCTTCACCTTTCACGAAATACACGTGGGGAATTATTTAGATTAGCAGAAATTGACTACGTAGTTTTCCAATTTTTTTATCCGCGGCCTGAATCTTACAGCAAAAACGTTCTCATTTTCCAAATGGTGTGAACCCACAGGCGCCGATGCTGCCCCTGCCAGCAGAAGAGGCAGTGCCTGAGCTGGGTCATCGCCCCGTAGGTGGGACGCGCTCCAGCTCGGGGTGGGACAGAGAAGGAAGGCTCTGCTCCCACCCAAACCTAGCAGGTTTGTGACGTCCGGAGGTATTGCATTCTCTACGACAGATGTTGAAGCCCTTCCCAAGAGCTGAACTCCTGTGCGCGATTGAAGAACACCTGCTCTAATTAATAACCAACAACAGAGAATTGCTGTTCTTTATGAATTACAGAAGTTAAGGAAGAAGATGCACAGCGGTTAATTTGTGTTGTTTGTACTGTAGTCTCTATGTTCGTGCTTAGAAAGGCCAGTTTGGGTCAGGTTATGTAAAACCTCATACAAGCGCAGTTCTTCGAACACAGTTAGAGGCGGAGTTTCACAGTATTAAACCACCCTGCCCGCTCTGCTCTGCGGCGGCGGGACGTTCCTGTGGCTCCAGAGCTGGTTCGCATCTTTCTGTGCACCAGTTGCCCTGAGCTGTGTAGTTTTAGCCCTGTTTGCCGACTGCACGCCGATCGATAGCTGAAAACAGCTTGCCTGTGCTTTCTGACGGAGGGGTCGTGTTCACCCATCCAGTGCGTCGCTGTAGACCTATTCATGTTTGGGTATCATTACAGGTTCTGCTCCCTACATCTTATTTTATGGACGACAAATAACGTATGGGTGGGGGAAGCAAGGGGAAAGGGTATGTGGAAGGATAGTTTGCTGTACGGTACACCCAATTTATGCTGACATCTATATTCCAATGTATTTAATTGGAAATGGAAGGCCTTATTTTTAATGTAGTAAGAAAAACTGCCAGAGCAGGCAGTGTCCTTCCAATTAAAAGTGGGCCAGGCCACCCACAAAAATCATACTTTCTCTCACCTCCGCATTGATTCTTGGACCACTTTAAGTAGCAGATTTGACATAGATTGCTATTTTTCATATTCCGAAGACTGACAAACTGAAGCTGATAGTTGACGTGCAGTAAGTTGTACGTTAGGGAAAGGGCAGACACACGGTTAGAGCCCAGCCCTCCAGCCTACAAGGCTGATGGATAATTCACACAATCAGACTTAGTCTCAGGTTGTGTTCTCTAGCCCAACAGAAACTGGGAAATGGCAGAAGCAAGACTAGAATTTGAGGTACTACTTTTTTTTTTTCTTCTTCTTCTTTTTGTGGGAGTTTTAGTGTAAATCTCCTGCCTTGTGCTTGTGCAGAAGTCCTTCCAAATGCAAATTGAAGGTTTTTCTTCAGGTAGGGTTGCAGTTTACCATTGGTAAACAGCCTGCTGCGGGAGGTGCGAACTTCCACACCCTCCAGTGGTAGAAGCGGAAAGGCTGCTGCAATAAATGGCTTTAGTGGTAATAGCAAGGCTCCTACAATGAGCAAGAATTAGTCTTTTTCTCTGTACAGAGACCACCCGCACGTGGTCCTGATCTAGCTCTTGGGCTCATAGTGGTATTACTGTAACTCAATTACTGTTTCTTCTGCTGCCATTAATGCAAAATAAGGAACAGGACAGAAACACTAAGAGTGACTCAGTGCAGTACTGAGTATGTACAGCTGATTCCTTTTGTCTTTAGATGGATATTCAGACTGCAAAATTAAGCTATCTTTAACAAAATGCTTCATTCAAAGACACGATATGGCTGTTTCTGCGGGAGTTACCTCTCCTATTTTCCCCGTGGCAGCAGCCCAGCAATCAATCCCGTGATGCATGGGCACAGACAGAAGCGTTCAGTTGTTGAGCAGTGTTTTTCAGCTGTTCTTCATCTATGGGAAAGACTAACAAGCTAGTGGGGAGTGTAATGTCAGAGAGTAAATCTTTAACAGCATAATCCAAGGGATTTTGGTTAAAAGCCAGAACGGAGAAATTAAGGGGAAAAGGTTCTGGTTGTGTTACAGGATTTCGATATAGAGAGTTTCACTGAAATGATCCCGTACGTAGAAATCGGTGCTGTGAACAATCTTACACGCACCGTATCTGCACCACCACTGTTGTGAAAAGCTAGTCACAGGGCTGTGCTCCCTCAGAAACTGCCCTGGTAGTGGGGAAAACACGTTTGTTTTTTTTAAAAAGGATGGATAACTTAACCGCAGTAATAATCAACATGAGCAAGCATGAGTATATTATAATATCATCTGCTGGAGGGAGGAACGGTGGTAGTAAGGCTAATCTTCAAAGCCACAGGGTGCAGCACTATTAATCTCATTCAGTGGAGGTGATACGTTCCCTTTGGTAAATTACAGTGAATGGTCACGATTGCAGCTGTGAGACCCTGCTTCCCTCCCATCCCTGCTGGCATCTCCGTTCGCATCAGCAGGAGTTTTATGTGAAGATCAGAGGGAGACTCTGATCTCCGTCCTGTTCTTAAGCCGAGGGGTCATTAGGACAAAATGGCACGTGATCCTGTAGTGCAGTTGGTGGCTCTCAGCCTGGAAACTAAGGGTACCAAGACATTCTCTGTGGCTTAGCAGACAAAATAGTCAAAGCCATTATTTTCCCTTAAAAGATACATAAAAGTCAATGCGGAGTCCAGGTAAATCCTAAAATTCATGGTCAGAAATATTCCCCATCTCCTTAGTGGTCAACAGCTCTACGTATCAATAGGGAAAGACCTGAAAATTCGGTTGTCTTTGACTTCCTGGGGAAGCTGAAGCCATGACAGTCTTCACAAATTTCTACGAGCTTCGGGAGCATTTAGTTTCTCTTCAGAAAGGATCCGTCCCATCAGGCACATCGGAAATTCAGTTGTCCTCACGATGGTGCTGGGAAGAACCATCTCCATCGTAGCCTTCATCAGACTGGCGTCGTCTGCAGGCGGATTTCCACCATAAGCAGGTTGAACTGTGAGGGTTTCAAGTGATGAAGCAGGTCCCACACTGAGCTCATCACAAAGTTACCGCAAGCTGCTTTTCTTTTCCCTGGTGGCAGGATAGGTTTGTACCCGTTGTAATTTTAATAGGAACCATCCAGTTCTCACCCATATACTTTCTGTATTCAAAACCAGTGCTTACAGTTGTTTTTTCGAGGCGTCACGTTATAGATACCACATTTCTAACTGTTTCCTGCATTTGACGCTCTGTCAGCTGGTAGAGTGATTAATTTGCTGTGTTATTCGGGAGCCGAATACTCTGCCTTAGCAGCAGCAGCTTTCGTGGACACTCAGCTCAAGAGGAGCTGCTTAAGGTCTTTAATAGCCATTGTCCTTGACATCTTGTCTGGTTTTGATGATGGAGAATTGTATTAATTAGGATGTTAATAGATCATATTCATTGGACAGGTATTAGGTTGGTTCGTTGTAAAATTAAAGACTAGCGCGGATCTTGCGAATGTGTAATTATGGGTCTAACTTCATGCTTGTGAGCAGTTCCATTGAACTTGTTTGCAAGTGTTTGCAAGTAGCTGGTTACCGTGTGCTCAGGCTCCCATACACTAAGTTCCCTCTCCTGCTGTTTTACTACGTAGAGGAAAAAAACTCTATTTTTTTGTGTGCGGTTAGACAAGTAAATGTTTTCTCATATTTGGCAATAACAAGTCATCAGGTCATTTCCAGCTGCAGCTGACAAAGACGACATACTATATTGGAATATATATTTTAATATATATAATATATATATGCTATGTATATGACATATATATTATATATACATTAATAGCTAGAAATTGTGTTGGTCATCACTGAAGGAAAGTACCTCTTACATCAGAGTGGCAGATGAGTGCCCTGTATGTCTTATTTGTTGTTACAAATGACTGTTTATAAAGTTAAGGTTCCCTTCCAAGCCTTGAAAAGAAAGCACAGAAAAATGGAAAGGCAACAAATAAAATCAGTTACAAATAAAATTATTTTTCATAATTTAAAAAGGAAGCTTTAATAGAATTAATAAAAATGAAATTAATATTACTTTATTTTCAAATTATATTTAATTTTACTCTGGAGTCCTATTTTTAAACCTTCTTACATTTAATTTTTAATGTGTTTTGGATGAAGCAATAATTAATAAAAATGTTGTACACATTTTGATGACTATTACAGCTGCAGTTTTGGTATAGTTTATGCTTTCATATAAAACCTACAAAGTGAATTTATTGTGATTTTTCGAACAGAACACTAACTCGTTACATTTGCTGCTGTTGAGAGCTTGTCTTTTCTGCTCCTGCCAAAGCTTTTTGCTGGGGATATAAGGAACTAATGCAGTGTGGCCACTTGATTTTCGGGCTGCCATTCCACCGAGTTTCGCATTTTAATAACTCAGACTTGCCCTATAGAGGCTGAAATATCAAAGTTTTTAAAATTATAAATATGTAGAGTCCTCAGCAGTGATTCGTTCTTACCTAGCAATGCCCCAGCCCTATAATAAAAATTTAAGAAGTCTGCTGATATGACTATAGATAAAAGATAACTTGAAAAATGCTTCTGAGACCACTAAATCAGAACAATTTCATTGCTGGAGATTAAAAAAAAACACCCCATCATTGACTACGTGGAAGTGATGGGGAAATAGAGCTGCTGTTACAATACATGTTAATGTGATTGTTTTCCTGAAAGAAAAAACGAGGGATTTTGCTAACTTTCCATGTATAATTGCCTATTTTAAGATTCCATCACTGAGTATGTATCTGGCTTGGAAATGTTGTTGTGAAATGACATCCGTAAGACAGTGATAGCCCAAACTTCCCATGAAATCACATCATCATGTGTCTGTTTCAGAAGAATTTTGTTTCCAGTGTTTATGAACGTCCATTTCTACCGTAGGTAGATTCATTGTCTGGGCACCAAAAGAGGAGGAGGTGTCTGCCCTCCTGAACTGACGTTGGTCTCATTCTGCCCCCGAAGTCTACACAGAGTCAGTTCATCCACATGAATGAACGCTTCAGTGTATATTTTATTTGAAATGCTATAGCTGGAAAAAAAAAAAAAAAAGGTGCATTTTAAAGATTAATTTTGACAGCATAGACTGCCAAGTCTACCACTAAACCATGTCCCTAAGCACCATGTCTCCATGTCTTTTAAATACTTCCAGGGATGGGGACTCAACCACTTCCCTGGGCAGCCTGTTCCAATGCGTGATATAACCCTTTTGGTGAAGAAATTTTTCCTAATACCCCATTTAAACCTCCCCTGATGCATCTTGAGGACGTTTCCTCTCGTCCCATTGCTTGTTACTTGAAGTAAGCGTGTTAATAGCACTGTTTTATTTGTGTCTTCAGGATGTTGACCTGAAAGCTTGTCAGGAAGCTTTGGATGACTGCTGTCCAGTCCAAGGAGATGATCGGCGCGAACTGCAAGAGGAGGAGGAGGAAGAAAACATAAATCAAGTAAATAAAGAAAAAAAGGGAAGAAGGGAAAACTGAAGAGGAAGTGAGGGAAAATATAGGTCTTATCACTGAGAGAGACAGTAGTGAAAGAAACAGTGAATGTTTTTGAAAGGAATATTTAATTTTTATCTTTTCATTTGGGGGTGTCCTTTGCAAGGGCAGGAAAGGAACCGTGACTTCAGACAATAGTTGTAAATTATGCCCTTATATACCACGAAAATGTCCCCCTCCAGTATAGTTTATGCAATTGAAATGTTCTGAAGTGTACAGAAATGACTTGCAACTAACCATTTTTCGATTTGTTTTATTTAAATATTTTCTCCATTGTGAAGGTATTGCATTTGTGTGCAAGGATTTCTTTTTTGGCCTACAGACACTTGAGATGTGGATGCTAAATCATCCTGCTTTCACTGTTTATGTAAAGATTACTGCTCAGATGTAGAATTACATTTGAGAAACTGGATTGTTCAGATCTTAATGTGTGTATCGTAACTGGAAGGCAGAGAAATAATCTCAATGATGTTAAACTGAAACGGGTGCACTTTGGGTTTTGTTCTCTCCGAGAGCTACAGTGGAAAGAGCATTCATTGTTCAAGAGATCTTAGGAGAACTGAGAACATCGGATCTGGGTTTCTTGCCAGCTCCTCTGTTTGCCCCTGCCCTGGCAGCTGGGCTATGAAAAAATACTTGTTTTTTTCCAGAGTGTCGGTGCAGCCTCAGGGAGGAGGAAAGCCCAGTTCTGCTGTTGTGGGGCAGAGTAGGGATGCTCCTGCCATGGAGTTCGTTCTAGCAACGTGACATCTCCCATCAGGATGAAGACTTGGTGGTGGGGTCGGCAGCAGCATTTCACAAAGCTGTGCTGTATTTCCTCTAGGACTTTGATTTTCACCTCCTTTTATGTAAAGTAACTGTGCTTTACAAAGCATTTCTGTTTCTTCTGTCACAGGGCAACCGCAACCATGTAGATCCCCTTCTCTCCTTCGAGGGCTATTTACAGCTTCTGTCCTCGCAGGTGGAAAACATGCTAGAGGTAAAAACACATGTATTGCTAATACATTGGGATACAGTCAGGGATTACTGGATAATGACTTACTCTGTTTTGTCTAACAAAAAACCCCCCAGGGAATATATCAGCAAATCAATGTAGTAAAACTTGCCTGAAGACATGAAAGACGCTACTGTCCACCTTTTACAGCAGCTGTCACTGGTTCTACTTGAACAATTTTCCCCAGTAACTTGTCTGGGATATGAAAGCTATGAAGTTCTGCCTTTCCTGTGACCTGGTGTTGAAAGTTGGATGGAGCCGCTGGACAACTTAATTAGTTCAATTAATAATTCCCTTTCTGAAACCTAATGCCGATTCGTATTTATAGAGCAGCTCTTGGTATGTTTCTCTAGAGCAATGCTGAGTTGTTAAGCGCTAGCAGCTATTGGGCATTATTTGTGGTGAAAGATTACAGTTGTCATAAATGTTGGGTCAAGTGCTTACAAGGATACTACCCTCAAGAAAAGACCCGTCTTCACTGCAAATCAGGTCAGTCAGCATTAGCAGCAAAACTATTTTGTTTTCTTTTGTTATCTTCTGGGCTTCTGATACTATTGTTTACTTCCTGGGTGCCCATCTTCACAAAAAAAACCCAGTTGTTATCTTAATTGGAGTCTCCCTCCTCTCCCACAGCTCATAGCTGCGGTCATTAACCATGAACCTACTCCCTACATTCCTTTTTTGCAATATTCCAAGGGCATCTTACATACGCTTCCCATTGTAGGAGCCTTCCAGGGTCATTAGTGTTTTCCGTGTAACTTCATGTTTATCTCTGGAGCACCTAGTTTTGGGAATCCGTAGTTTGGATAGAGCCTCCCAGACCATAAATTAGTCTGCTCCTCTCTTCAGCTTTGATGATGGATTCCGCACTAACAAGGTTCAGAAGTTCGTCAGTTTAGTTTTCTCTGCTCTTTTCATAATTTGATAGGAATTTGGCTGTAGGTTTTATGTAGCTATAACAATACACGGTTGCATATTTTATTTAAGACTATTAATGCACTGCCATCTTGTGACAATCTGTCGGTTGAAAATGGATTGCTTGTTTTTTCCAGGTACCAAATCTTTACAGCATGGGGGATTTTTTTAATAGTTAACTTGCTAAGAGTATTTATTTTCAAGGGTTTTAATTGAAAATACCATCTCTGTCTCACAGACTACAGGCGGTCTAGTACATGGTAACTCCCTGGGAGAAATAAGGCAAGACTTTCTCTGTTACCTGAGCTCCCAGTAAGCGTAGTAGAGAACTTAAGACATTCCAGTCTTTATGGTACATCATTCCTTCCCTGTGGAAAGTGCTTTTTACGTCATTTGTTCAATGGACTGCAGTCAGAAAAGTCCTTTCCTGGACCACAGTAGGGATGCTCAGCTATGGAGGAATCGTATCATACACTTCCTACTTGATGTATTTACATTCTTGTTTTTTTGTATCCATGTATTTTATGACTACTCTCCTTGTCAGCAAGCACCCTGACATAATCTTGCTCAGTGACTTTGTACTTCTAGGACCCAGCAACTATAACCCAGGCCCACAAAAGGTGGGCCTTAATGCTACTGCAGCGCTCGTTTATCATCTGAACTTCAGGGCTGAGGGATCATACAGCATCTTTATTTTTGTAAAGAAAAACTGAGTAGTAATTTAAGGTCAAAAGACATCCACAGAAGGTGTGATTTGGGGTGGGGATGTTTCCTCCAGGCTGATTAGTAAAGGAGTCGAGTTGCAATCTGAACACAATAGACCTCAGTTTAGAAGGAGCTAGGCCAAATGTGGCAGCTCACAGCCCCCAAAGCTTTATAACCTGTGAAAGAAATCCAGTCAGACTGCGACAGCATGACCTTGGCGTTCCTCTCCTCCTCCCCTCGTTTCTTACACCACTGTTCTCCCTGGTTAACTCCTGCAGGTGAGCAGTTTATCTTCTGTACAAGGTTAATTTTCTAACAGTTTAGCACCTTGAACCAGCTCACCCTGGAAGCAGATGATCATCAATACCAGGGGCAGGACCACCCCTCCTGGAAGGACCCTTTTTTAGACCAGCTCAGGTATAACGCGCAGGCTGTAGTTTGATGTACGCTTAGCATCAGTCCCATTTCCACCTCTTAACACTCATCAGCCCCACACTGTCCTTCTCGAGACCTCCTCCTCCCATCCCTTCAGTCGCTTTTCTTCTGCACCCTTCCTGCTTCCTCTACCCATATGCCAACACAGGTTACACTTTGTACAAGTGGGAAGCAGTATTCAGAATAGCTAGAGGAGTTAAACATATAAAATTTTGACTTTAATAGATTCAAATACTGGAATATTAAAAAATGGAGGAATGTAGAGGCGTTCATTTTATAAAAGATGCCATTTTCCCCCCCCATCATCTTTTAGGTGAGCTTACTGGAAGATATACAAGTTGCTACTTCTAGTAGAGGCCGAGACCCATTATCCTCACACCACGATACAAATGCGACCCAGACACTTCGCCACTGTTTCAGTCGTCACGATGCCACGCTACTAAGAACAGATTACCCCACTCAATCAGATTCAGAAACAAGACTTTTACAAAGGCAAGAGTCTTTTCCTCAGTCAAGCTCTAATATCACAAATCCAGGAGCGCTACTTCATGGGTCAGATTTGACAGGGCTGTTTTCAGCTGCTGACATTAGAAGCCCAGCAGCCCATGATGATAATTTTGATGAAATTAAGCTCATGTCTTTGGCTTTGGAGGAAGGCTTTGATCCTATAGAAGTTTCTCAGCTCTTTCAAGAACCTGGCTCAGATTCGGGACTGTCTTTGAATTCAAGTCACAGCATGGCCTCTTACTCAGTCTGCAGTGAAGGTGCTGTTGGGTACAGCAGTGATGTTAAATCTGTTTCTCCACATGGCTTAGAAGCTGTTGGTGGCCATTGCCAACAACACGCTAAATATGACCATGTGGCATATCCAGGTGATTCAGGGTGTTCTAGAGAAGCCACACTTCAGCAGTTTCTTCATAACCCCACATATAATCAGATGCCAAGTCAAGCAGAATCCACTTCGGAGCATCATCAACAGACGTGGATGGCGAAACCAGGCGAAGTAAAGGATAATTGCCACAATTCTACTGATACAAACCTTAGTAGCAATGAACGGTGTGCGAAAGCTATGAGAACACCATTTTCGGTTGATGAAATTGTGAGCATGCCTGTTGAGTCCTTCAACAGCATGCTCGCCAATAACCATCTGACAGATACTCAGGTATCACTTCTACGTGACATCAGACGAAGAGGAAAAAACAAAGTTGCTGCCCAGAATTGTCGTAAACGCAAACTAAATGCAATTCTTAACTTGGAAGAAGATGTGTGTAATCTTCAAACACAAAAGGAGAGCCTTAAAAAGGAGCACTCTCAGCACAGCCGATCAATCAGCCGGATGAAGCAGAAGTTAAACAACTTGTACCGTGACATTTTCAGTAGATTGAGGGATGACCAGGGTAGACCTGTTAACCCATGCCAGTACGTCATTCATTGCAGTAGCGAGGGCAGTGTTTTCATAATACCCAAACACTTGGTCAAATCAGAACAGAAACGAGATAATGAAAAAGAGCCGAAACAACAATAAGATGTCTGAGATCACTTAGGTTTTATTTTTCCTGAAAGAACGAGAAGGATATTCGTGTGAAGACTGGAGGTCAGTGACTACAGTAGTACAGGTGGAAACGACTACATTTGAGGAAGAATACATGTACAAGTGTCTGGCAAACCAAGCAGATTGTGATCTGTTAGAAAGTCTACCAGCTGAGAAGCAAACAAGGAAATACGTTTAGTTTTAACAAGAACCAAAGCAGCTAGGCCATCGGTACAAGCAGAATTGCAAATACTGCATTTATAAGCCTATGTAAAACTAGGAATTTAGTTTCTGGTGATGGGGAGGGTGATGGGGGAGGAAATGACACATCAATAGGGGAAAAAAAGCAAGCTTCAGCTCAGATACAGATGGAAGAAAAATGTGGTTTAGGCCCAAGTACTAGATTCTTCATATACAAAGTGACATTTTATTATTCTTTTTTAGCAGTGGAAGAAAAATTGTAGCTCAAGTTCATCTTCACCTGAAATTCACTGTGGAGTTATGTATTCCTAAGAGATACACCATGCTTTGCACTTGCTCAGCAGCGTTCTGCGTCTCTCAGCTTTCCTTTGAGGAGAGACACCCAGGGAGCGATTGCATTTTTCTCACTACTCCCACCATCATAGCTCCAAGCAAACACGATATACCGATTAATTTTACAGTTCATATGGTCAATATTGTCTTACCTTCATCCTCTGCAACGGAATCATTCTCAAGTTTCTTTCATGAAAGTGAGTGATGGTGAATGAGTTCCTGTTGTTTCCTAGTCTGGGATATATTTACTTTTGTGCCTTCCCTTGTGGTTACCTTCCTCAAGGAGAAGTACTAAAGGTTTTCCTTTTAGTTTTTAAAAATAAGTGGTTTTTTTATAAGTATCTTCAGCTTTATGGATTATTTTTTTTTTAATTTTCCCCAAATCTTTAAAGCAAATTAAATGGTACTAAATTACTGTTTATCTGTACTTGTAATAACGAGGTTACACTCCAATAGTGGTTTTGAATGGAGAGAAGAGCTTTCAGTTTTGTTATTTATTTGTGCTACTAAAAAGAAGATGTTCTATTCACTTACATGTTTATTCCCAACAGCTTATCCTTTTCTATTTAAGAACATAAAAAAATGGTCTGCAAAAAAACCACCAACCAAACAGCCTAGAAGAGAAACAAGCATGTAATGATAAGGAAGGAATGTTAAGAGGCATACTAGTTTGTACGATACTGAAATCATTACTAATATTAACAACTAGACAGCAACAGATACTTTTTATAGCTTTTATAAACAAAACCCATAAAAGTGGTATAAAAAAACCCCCTCTCATTGTTCTCGGCATGACGACAGTGTAGCAACTTTATGGTCAGGTATGTTAAAAAAAAAGCACTTGCACCAAACACATGAAAACTACCCGTACACGCAATACAAGTTAAGATACCAAATGATACCTTTTGAAGGAAAAAACCTGTGCCCTTAGCGCGTGAATCATGTTTGTTTGCACTTACGTTTACAGTAACTGGTAGCATCAACTGGCATTTTCTGAAAAGGAAGCACCGCCTCAGAGCGCGAAATGCACTGAACAACTGATGTTGAAATCAGCCATTTCACACCATTTGCTCTGCATTTTATATTAAAAGGTTTCTTTAAATATATGTCTGCATCTGTTCTTTTATTTATCAGTTGCACCACAGCCTCAAATTGCTGGAGTAAATTCGTAGCGGAAACTTTCATTATCTGTCTTTTGCTGTTGGTGAAGCATCGCTGTGAAGCACATCTCTCCTAACTGGCATCCACAGAGAATTTATTTAATTGCTAGTTCATTAACTTCAACCAAAACATGCAACGGGTAACAGATACATACGATGAACTGTGAACCTTATGTCTAGTTTGGGGAGGGGGGGGAGCCACCCAGTACATTTGAGTCAGTGTGATTTTCACCTTTTAATTAAATGACACAATAAGCATTTTAAAGTCTATGGGTGTAGCCTTTGCAGGACCGGGGCTTTAGGTCTGCTTCACGGCCCACGTGTCCAAATTCGGATAGATACTAAACTAGGCCCATAACTGATAAAACCAGGAACCCAAGTATTTCTGGGTTTAGGGCCTCACAAGTTTCTACAGTCTGGGGAGAGGGGAGGCTAAACCCTCCAATGGCCACCCCTTCAGGAGCAGGAGGAGCGAGCTTCGGGAAATCACATTAAGCCAGCCACTAATGAAGCAAAGCAAACACCCATTTGGGTGACGGTTACACAGTTAAGTTTTGGCACATGCTGAAAATAAGGAATCACGTTGGAACTCTTTCAGCAATCCCAAGGGAAGGCAGCGTACTCCAGATTCCTCTAAAATCAAGACAGCAGCCCCAACCCTGTCTACTTCCATTACCTGTAAATCTCAGCTTGTTCCACAACTTTTTTTTTTTTTTTTTCAGAAGCTTATGTAGGAAACTCAACTAGCAACTATACCACTACAAAATCTGTCGGGTGAGTTAGTAATTTTGGGCGGACTGAGAGTTGTAACAGCGCTGAGGATGCAGACACTGAGCTTGTGTGATTTTTTCCAAGCCTCCAGCTACCTACCCACATTTCAGATAAAATTGTGGGCAGAATTCAAAACAATGCCCTATTTTTTTCAATTTTAGTAGACAGCCATTACATTTCGCCTAAGAACTGTTGCTACCTTTTGAAGTGTCTTCCCTTTCTGTGACTAGCCTCTGTTTAAAGAAAAACAAAAATAACCCCAAACATTGCTTAGACTTGACTATGCCTCACATTTTCACATCCTTCAATTATTGGTGAAAATCAGACTAGACAGGTAAGGAAAAAGTAGGTTTTATAGCAAGCTTTCCTCCCAAGGGTTCCTGAAACTACTTTTAATATGCTTCATATAATGGCCTTAGACTGTATTTTCAACCTACATACAAGGAGGAGACACCGCACAGGAGTCAAAGAGCTACTGAGGAGAAGAGCAGTCTAAAGAAAACTCGTTAACTGAAATAGCTGTAAAAGGTAGGAAACGGCTGACTGAAATCGGTCTCATCCTCCTTACTGATAGATCATAACTTTCAAGAAACCAAAAGCATACAAACCGGGAACTACACGATATAAAGACACGATGGGGCATCAAACTGGCTCTGGGGTCAGGCATCTAGGGAAAAAGCTCTTAGGGCAGCATCCTGCCTTACTGGATACTAACATGGAGAAAAGCATCTCTGAAGTAAAGACTGAAAACATTTTTTTTAAAGACTGAAAACATTTTTTTTAAAGATTTGTTACACTGCTAGAAAATTGCAAAGCTGAGGATCACAGATTCAGCTGTTGATGCAGCAACAAATAATGCAAATACCAACGTGGGTGTTCTCATTATCGTTCCCATGGTAAAGCTATTAAGGAGTCTGTAACATTCGAGTAGCAAACTGTGTTTTTGTTACACTAATAATGAGAAGAGCTTATCTGCAGGAGGTTAGAAAAGGTCAGATGAAGTATGGAGAAAAACAGCGTATGGTAAGGAAATCAGGAAGCACACAGCTTACCTTCCCCGTCATTGCTGGTAGCAACGCGCACAGGCGCTATGGAACAGCATTGGCCACTAGCTGCTCTTAGAGCCGTACTTCTGGAGAAGCATCCATTAGAAACAACCACAAGCGTCGTACTTTATTGAACTGCAACGGCCCCAGCATCGTTTATGACACTAGGGCTGGACACTGGTGTGCAGGCACACTGCAAAGGAGCCCCCAGAGAAGAGACACGGTGTACTGCTGTGACACCACACACGCTTTGAGCCACCACCAACAGCGCTGAAGTGCAGCTTCAGCTTCACGTTTTGGTTTTATTCAATAGACTCGGCTTTTTACAAAGTTTTACAAGCTAAGATTGCTCCTGCTCAAGAGCTTACAATCTAGTTTTAGATGGGGTAAACCAGAGTAACAAACAAAGGACAAAGCAACTTCATCAAGATCCGTTTGTCAGTGTTAACAGCCCAGGTTTTGTCCCAAAATACCCACGCTACACTCTCGGCTTGTGGGAGTCAGAAGTGCAGTTTTAACGAGAATCTTGAGGACAGAGCAGGTAGAGGCCTATAAATGAGACAACAGGACACTCGGCACCAGGTTCTAGTGAAAAAACTGTTTATTAAATAGAGATGACACAGGTAACCATGTGAAGTCTTATTACTGTAGCGTACCTCAAAAGTATCGCAACTTGCTACCTGCCACACGGCTACGAGAACTCCATTAAAATGCATCAGCCATTGATTTTCATACAAGAACGCCTCAAAATGGACCAAAAGCGAACAGACCAAGAAAGAGGAAGCAAAGGGGTGGGGAGGACTCGCCCACAAAGTCGCCTTGTCCATGCAGCAAAGCAGCACGGGAGGTCACACAAGGTAGTTTGTGAACTAGTTGACCTAGTAAGCTCATAGCAATCTGTCAGGCAAGTCACTTTGACTGTTGATAAATAAACCACTTCTTGCTACATCAACTGGAGTAACTTCTGCTGCAACGCAAATCAACACTAGCTGCAAAGCAAGAACACAACTGTTGAAAGGGACAGCATGGCTTCCGGCAAAATGGATCATCGTCACCCTGATACACCCTTCCGTGTCACACTCCTATGCATTCCTACCAGAGTAACTTTATAAACAAGAGAACTCCCCCTTCAGGAAGGGGGAAAAAAAAAAAGTAACATCGCTGCTACAGGGTTTCACTTGCATCATGCACTCTGCCATGAAAACACACTGGAACACTCAAGCTACAGAGAATGGACTGTTTCAGCACGTTCTTGGCAAACCCTCCTCTTTCCCAAGTGTGGTCAAGCTGCCAAAAACTGAGCTGACAGCTCCTTCAGAATTCAGATCTGTGGGTTTTGGGGTCTGTTTCTTCCCCAGAAGTAGCATGACTTCATCCCCAAAACAGTATGTACATTCACCATAAAGCTAAAAGAACGCAGCCTTCTTCCCTACACATGACAAAGTTCAATCTGTGGTAATTTTACAATATTAAGAACAATTTCCCACATTTTCCTAAAGGCTTTTCAGCACCTGAAGCACAAGTAAAAGATAGAAGTGAATAAAATTCAACCTTCATTGTAAATACAGGGAATGCCGTCTGAGCGGCCAGAACCTGAGTATTGACCTCTCTTCACCACTTCATAAATCCAAGTCATGCACTAGTTTTTGGGTGGGTTTTTGTTGTGCCCATACTGGTTACCAACAAGGTATGTTGTCTTTCACATTCTTCCCTTAGTCCGCCACAGAAAGAGTTTGCTGGGGACAAGCTGGGCCTAGCACCAACAACCTGATCCTCAGTTGTTAGTACACTGAAACATGCTGACCAGCAACGTTACCCTTACTCTGAAAACAGAAAGTCTGTAGAGTGACGTAAAACCAACTTCTTAGAAATTAGAAGAGAAAAACTACACGTTGTCTACAAATTGAGGACCAGTAATTGATCACACACTGTCATTTTTATTCAAAGTTGCTAGCTTTCAGTATCAGGCTGACTCAAAACGGTGCCTTCTCTCACTGAACGCATCAGTAAACATTGTGGTTGTCACTTACTTTAATTCTTAGGAACATACCAAGAAAGAAAGTCCGGAGAGGTCAACAGCAAGACAATAGGAAACTTACTCAAATACTCCATGTTTTCAAGACTTTAAATATCCAGTAACTCAGTGGGTTTTTTTTTTTGCATACCGCTATCCCCTATACACTCCCTTCCCCCATCGCCTGTAGATCAAAATTAAAACATCCTCATTATGGAAAATATAACACACTTAATTCAAGTAAGTTTTAAACCTTGTTGCAAAACTACTGAATGAGTGGAAGCATCTTAAACAGAAAGAAAGAAGAATTACTCCCTTTGAAGTGTTTTGTTTTTTTTTTTCTTTTTTTAATGTCATAGGAATGGGGACTTGGCAACTGTAAAGAAAAAACTTCCATTAATTGCATTTAAGTTCCAGGAAAGGAGGACAATTCCTTATCAACAGGTCAACTCGTTCTGTTGGAAAGAAGAAAGTAAAGCAGATTTTGTGCGCCTTCTTTTTCTGCTTCCGTTGCAGCCCACTGGTAACCTATGCAAATATTTCGAAGTTCAACTTAAGAAACACAGAAAAAAAAAAAAATCACATGTGAATCCTTAAATAATACTTTTGAATTCTACGAAGAAGGTTAAAGACACGATGATTCTGCCAAAGCTAAGTATATAAGTTTCAAGTTTAGAATAAACCGTGTATGCTGGCAACAGCTTAAAACAGTACAGACTGCAGACGCCTTCCCTCAAATACATTCACAACTGAAGCTTTCCCAAGCTCACACTTGAGTTCGGTTTGGGTTTTGCTTTCTTGATTGTGTTTCCCCCCCCCCCCCCCAGAAGATACAACTATCAGTAATACAATTCTGGTACAGCAGGAACTCTACATTCCATTCAGTCTTTCTCTCTTGATGCTAAAAGCTCTTTACAGGTGAAGAAGATAAAGCTATTGCCCTACCACATTTTGACCGACTGTCTTAAGTGGTTAGTTGCATTAACAGGAAAGGAGGAGGTATTTTATAAAATGATATAAAACACAGCCAAAAAGCTATTTTAAAGCAATTGTGTCCAACAGCAAAGAGAACAGCATTTTTAATTTGTAGCACTGTTTCTCCCATCAGAGAACAGATGCCTATGGTCAGAGACACAAGTTGTGTGAATACACTTGCCAAGTTGACTTTGTTTTAAATCCACCTCAAAATGGAATGTTTCAAATCAAGAAAGGGTCTAAAAGCTGCACATAAACATTATTTAATGTTAGACACACACTAAGTTTTATTAAGCATTACACTAAAACTACTTTGGTATAAAAAATACTTTATTTTAAAGCTATGAAAGTTATAAAAATATGTAGTTAAACTTTCTACTCACAGAATGTTTGCTATTTTAACATTAGTGATTTGTTTGTCCTAACGAATCTGAATTTTATTCGAAAGGTTTACAAGACATTATTACTATAATTTAAAAAAACCCAGCATTACAGGGAGCTGTACTAATTGTGATGTTTTATCAGTATTCATTTAACCTCTAGATTTTTAATGAAGGCAGCAAAAACAACTATTTTCTGATGATACAGAATTTCTTATTTCTTGAAGCGTTTCTGTGGTTGACCACTTCTTCATTAGTTACCTGCAGCATGGCACCTTCCTGCCAAAGAAAAAAAAAGTGTATCTGAAGATGTTTATCACATATGTCTAAACCAAATTACCAATAGGGGAACTTCAGCCATTTTTTAAAAAAAAGAAGTATAAGCAGTTCAATGGTGTGTCTAACACAAAAGGAACAGGACTTTTGTTAGCTGAGTCCACGTTCTTCACTGGGTAGCCTTTTAAAGGCAATGGAACTTTGAATTAGGGCATTTTTTTTGGTTTTGTGGTTTGATTTTTTTTTTGATGGGTTTTGTTGATTTTTATTTAAAAACCAAATCTAGTAGAGTATGCCACCCTTACTCTGAGTAGCTCATAACTTGATGAATTTTCATTAATTTGAGGTGCAAACATTGGATGCAGTGAGAGTAAGGCTGACTGAATTTGGCACTAAGGTTTATTAGCTGCAAGAACTATAAAAAATGGTGGAAACCTCGACATTCTAGCCAAATTCCAATTTACGTAATTACATTGTACACTTCTGAAATACCACCTGCAGTTTCATTTGAAGTTTTCACTTCCCCTCCTAAAGAACTGCTTATGCAGTTGTTAAAAGAATGGACGACACATTCCTTCACAGAGGCAGATGTATTCTGTGGTGCAATTTTTTTCCTTACACGTAAACAGTCTACAGTTACTTGGGAACCTTCAGGATGAAACGCGTTATATAAAATCGATTACAGTAGACAAGACACATAACAGAGTTCATTTTCAACAGCACAGAACTACCTTCATTGCATTACCTTGCAACCACCATAATGCATAGACTCCCAAGAAAAAATAAAATGTTGCAGGATGCAAAAATAAAGTTGTATGATTTAATTAACTTGTGACCTACCATTTTAACTACCAACACCAGGGATGGAACCCTTGCAAAGCTTTACTAATGGACACTTGCAGGTCTCATTTGTTCAACTGTAGCAGTGTACAGTGGCAGCAGTCTATGCTTGTCCAGGGTTCATATCATAGCTAGATTCCAGTAGGAAAAAAATATGTTAAGTAGCTGAAATTAACAAAAATTTCTTTGTAATAAATTTAATAATACAAGAAAACAGGATTCACAAATTTCTTTGCAATTTGTAATTGTTAACTCAATTCATTGCTATGTTAAACTACATAATGATAATCACTATACTGAAAGAATACTGTCATACAATATTAGTTTCTTATTTTTGGAACATTAAGAAAGGAAAAGTAAATAAGATCTTACCTAAAGAAGTTTAACTGAAGCTTAGAACTATTTTGCTCTACACCCTCAGCCTTCGTTGGCATCCTTATAAACTACTGTAGTTAAAGCTTTGCAGAAATACAGCGCAGCTTTTTAAGACTGGCTGAACTTAGTGACGTTTTCAAGAGTTCTCTTGTACTAGACCTGTGTCCCTGGAAGAGTACCTCGCTGGGGATATTTCCTTTCCTTGCCATTGAAGAAGCAGCATCTAAAAGATCTAAAAAGGTGTTTCTCCTTGCAGAGATATCCCTTAAGTTATCTAGATATTTTAAACCTGATCATTTACAGACAACATACTTTTTTCTGACCAGCATTTAATTTTACATGTACAACAATAGCTTTATATTATTTGTGGGACCTTATACTACCCACTCCTTGCCTTATTTTACAATATTAAAAAAAAAATCTAAAATTACACAATATTTCCTTTAGAATTATTTTATTAAATCATAAATGTACAACAGCTTCTTAACTCTACACACGCACTTAAATTTTTAAAAGGAAAACGTTATGTCTTATTACACCATGATCCTGGCTAATAGCTTTTCAAAACTTTGAGAAAAATCTTAAAAAAGGTTTCACATGTCACCTGAAACTTACAAATTTAACATTATCAAAGGAATGCTTCTACACTTACAAAGACCACTAGAAAGAAACAACAATTAAAAAGCTAAGAAACTGTCTCAAAGGCATTTTTACAATCCTTCCTCCACAGTAAGGTAATGTTATTAAATAATCCAAATCCATTCACAAAATGGCTCTCTGCATCTGCTCTGGTGTCTTCTGCCATATCACTGCATATTTATGCATGACTGAGATAAGTGTTTCCTTAACATTGTTATTTCGATAACCTGAAGCTGTTCTGTTACCTCTGGGCTCTCATCCTCTCCTATTTATACAGTGAAGCCTGTTTCAACAGAAGTAAAGAGTAAAAAAATAGGTTATGAAATTATTCATCTAACCATTTTTTAAAGGAAAGATAATATCCTAAAAAGCTTTTAACTCCTGCAGCTACTCTCAAGAATCACTGCAATTTTAACACTTAAAAACATACTTACCCATGGCATGCTTGCAGAAACTCAGTAACGGCTCCTCCCTCCATATCCACCACTTCCTCCACTGCCCCCGGGACCATAGTTTCCTGCAGAAAGACAAAAACCAGAACAGTTACACATCAGTACATTTTTAAGTCTAGGAACGCTTTTGATTCTGTATGAAGACTAACATCCACTTTATTTCCAGAGATGGCATATACAAAGATTTCAACATTTCACTGTCTTCCTCCAAATAACCTCCAAGAACTGCCACAAGAACTGCATACGGACATCTTAGAAAATTCAACAGTGTCACACGTAATTTGGTACACTGTACTGTGTTGAGCCTGTGAAGGCTGACTTTATTTGCATGCTAAACCATGCAAGAAAGGACTTCCAATTTTCAGTCTCCATTTCACCAGGTTTACACACCATATTAAGTAATATTTAGACAACAAAAAGCAAAAAGTGTCAGAAAAAAAATTACACTACAACAAAAGGCAGGGCGCGGGGGAGGAGGGGGATAAATCCCAGCATGTTTAGTGGACATTAACTAGGCTCTACAAATAATGTGAGCTGATAGCAAAGAACATGAAACTTGGCTAAAAGCTTTACCGACTGGGAACTGCTAAACATTTAATAATATTTTTGAAAAGTTAGTATCTTGATGTTTATCTTCTCAAAAACAGTAACAATAATTTTCCCCAAGACAAGCTTTACGGTCTCAAGATGAGAAATTGTAGCCAACTTGCAGAAAGAACATGGGCACTGCAGTCCATCTATTGCAGAAGTTACACAATTTCTACATATCAAGCTTAGAATCATAGAACGGTTTGGACTGGAAGACACCTTTAAAGGTCATCTAGTTCCAACACCCCTGCCATGGACAGGGCTATCTTTCATTAGATCAGGTTGCTCAAAGCTCCATCCAACCTGACCTCGAACACCTCCAAGGGATGGGACATTCTCTGAGCAACCTGCTCCGGTGTTTCACCACCCTCATCATAAAGAATTTCTTCCCTACCTCTGATTTTAATCTATCCTCTTTTAGTTCAAACCAGTTACCCCTTGTCCCATCTTCCACCTCTCCAAAAAACTAAAGCCCACCCACTCCGGGTCCAAGACAGGTCAGGACATATACAATACCTCCACCATATGGTCCCCCCATGTTCCTGCTGCCACCAAAATTTCCACTCTTCATTGGACCGTAATTTGAAGGTTGCTGGTTGTAGTTTCCAAAATCATTATAGTTTCCACTTCCATAATTGCCTGCATTATCAATACAAAAATGGAGAAATATCTATCTACATGAGCTAAAACACATATGGCACTCACAAAGTTATCTATTATTAGAATTTTAAATGAAGTACAAAATTGCACAGGTATTCCAGCAGTGTATGCAACGAACTGCTTTTTCATACCGTGTGGAAAACAAGAGCTTCCTTAGACAACATTCCCCCTCCCCGAATCTCCAATGACTTGCACTAATTTACAAATGAAATGCATGGTCATTTCAAGCCAGTAGGTTACCTCCTCCATAGTTGTCATAACCACCTCCATAGCCCCCACCCTGGTTGCCATATCCAGGTCCTCCTCCACCATATCCTCCTCTTCCTCCTCCATAACCAGGACTGCCACCAAAGTTGCCACCTATGACAATACAATCCTTTAGAATAAACTTTTCAGTGTAGAAGACAATCAAATTAGAGAATCAGAGAGTATTTTTGTTTAGAAGACTAAAGGGGAAGGAGTTTTGTAAAGAAATTCCTATGAATGCTATTTTTCAAGGCACAGACCAACTCCCACCCTAACTGAATTGTGACCAAAACCCACCAGACTGCCAAAAAGCCTCAATTAAAAGGCTTAATTAAAATCTTGATTTTCCAGAAAATTTAAGAAATACTGCTATTCTAAAGAAGAAACATAGCTGTCTGAGAAATAACCATAAAATACGCCATATGAAGTTTTAACGTGAGCCAACAGCCACCTGTGCTTCTTAAAGCCAACCAAACTAACATAAACCAATATAAATTTTGTACAAATGTTAAGTGTGCATAAAAATGTTTCTGTATGAGAGAAAAACCACCACAGTAAACTAACCTCCAGGTCCTCCACCATAGCCGTTATACCCGTCACCAAATCCACGGCCACTTCCATATCCATCTGTTGGGAGAAAAAACCCAAAGTATTTCAACTCATCTGTAGCAAACTAAGCGAATTCTCAAATCCTCATGACCTTAAGGACCAAATCTCAGAGACTGATTAAGCAGACGTACACTTGAATTTAGAAAAACATATGTGAAATAACACATGCAATCACTGCTCTACATCTTCTGTTTTCTTGCATTTATGAGGTACCCAGTTTTAATTTTGTATGCAGCCCTTCCACTGCAAAGGTCAGGCAAGTGCTGCATAGAATTACAGATGAGAAATCTCTGGATTCCTTACAACATTTGTTAAGTTTAGGTTAATCCTTAAAAAAAAAAATCAGTTCATTTTACTGAACATCCACATAATCAATTTGTATGCTACAGAAGAGGTTCGCAGATTATTTTTCCCCAAAATTCTCTAACTCATACAGCTGCATTTTAATTCAACAGCAGTAGCTCACAAAGTTACCCAGAACCAGAAAGACAGTATAAATAAGGAAAAAAAAAAAGCTACAAACATGCCTGTCTTACCGGCTCCCCCTCTGAAATTGCTGCCAGGTCCTGGACCAAAGTTGCCACCACCTCCACGTGCATCACCAAAACCAAAGTTCCCTATAACGGTTTAACACGTATAAGCAGTGAGATCATGGAAAACGAACACAAAAATCAACCACAAACAATTAACCATTACTTGTACATACCTCCTCTCCCACTCCTAGAATTTTGAACTTCCTGCATTTCCTGTCTAGAGAGCGCTTTCCTTACTTCTGCATTATGGCCATTGATGGTGTGATACTTCTGCACTGTAACCACATCAAATAAAATACCATCAACGTTTAAATACTGATCTGGTAACAAATAAGAATATCAGGCTTCCAAAAAATATGTGATTTCCAAAATAATCCATACAAATTCCTTACGATTTAAAAAACCCAAAATACTTTACAATTTTTAAGCATAGAGGCCAGTACTTATTTAAAATACATGTTCCCGCACAATTCACCAAACTACGATGTAGCAAATAGCTCAAGTTTAGCTTTACACAATTACCATAACTGCAAGGATTAGCACTATCAAACAGAAGAGTGAAATGAAGCTTACTTACATACAATTTTATCCACAGGATCATGGTCGTCAAATGTAACAAATCCAAACCCTCTCTTTTTACCAGACTGTCTGTCAGTAATGATTTCAATAGTGTCGATTTTTCCATATTCCTCAAAGTAGTCACGAAGGTGGTGCTCTTCGGTGTCCTCTTTAATACCACCAACAAATAGTTTTTTCACAGTAACATGAGCACCAGGTTTTCCAGATTCCTGTTAAAAGAATCCTTTGAATTACCACAAAGAAAATCAACTTCACAAACCACTATTTCACCACAATTTCAGGAATGGAATACTCAAAACCTAAGATTTTTCAAGCACTGAGGTAGCCCTCTTATGATGCATGTCCCTGCAACCTTACTTGGGGCGCCTTCAGGGAGGGAAGTAACATGGGGTAATTTGGAGGTTTTTCCTCCCCTCCTTTATGTCAAACCCTTGAAAGCACTGAAAAAGATACAGATGAAAGTGCTATGACACGCATAGAAGTAAAGAAAAAGCCTTTAAAGATAGTTAAAGAAAATGTAAGATCCAACTGTTCGAAAGAACGGCAAGTATTTAATAACTTAAACTACAGTATTATTTTTATAATTGAAATAAAGATGTCAGCTTTCTCTGCCCATTTCCCCAACAGCAGTGAAGCCCACATTCCACTTGTATCAACAGCAAAGGTCCTTCAACCTCAGCGAATCCAGAGTTATGCATTTTAAGCCCTATTCAAAATATGAAGACAACTCCTTATATTCACGGGTTACTCTGACACTTTGAACATGATATCCAAGCTGCTGTACTAGGTAGGAATGACTTACTCCTCAAGCTTAGCAATAGCTTTGTGTGTAGGAACAGTGTGGACGTATGCTGTTCTAATTACCTTCTCCCAAATGTTAACCAACCCCGCATTCCGCAGGGTATGGGGAAAAACTGGGATAGCTAACAGGGGTACCCATGGTTACAATTTCCCTTGACCTCTGGGACAGCTCATTCAGTTACAGTTCATCAGTCCAAATGCATTAAACAACTGGGTCCAACCTTGAACTGGTAAATCCTCCCAGAGCTCCCACAATATGGTAAAGAGAAGTCAGCTAGAACCTGCACTTGCTCCTCAAGGACCTCTGTGCCACAGTAACTTGTCTGAAGTTTCCAGGTGCACTGCATTCCTTTGCACACACCTAATCTGTACCCTGAAGTTTAAAACCAAGTATGTCTGGGGCTAGAACCAGAGTAGTCCTAAATTATTTTGCACACTACCACTGGAAAAAAGAAGAGCTTCCCTACTGCATTCTCTATTTTTAGTCACTTTGGTCACATACCTTTTGGAAATACCAAAAAAGATCCTGGAAGAGAGCCAGGAGAGGTTGACAGGAGTTTATTAATTGGAAGTTTAGTAACAGTAAGCGTTCCAACGAAGAGTTAGTTTGGAATTTGCATAATTACAGATATTCAACACGTTTTCACTAACAGTACTTTCAGACTCCAGTTGCGTCGCTCGCAGACATGATTCTACAACCAGAGTAACTCAATAATTCAGTGTAGTAACAGACATTTTTGTAGTAGTGTCATTTAACAGACCAAAAGCGTGGGAAGAAGTGCCTCAACTACGGCCTTTTAACTAGAGAATTTAAACCCAGGCAATTTCAAACAAGAACAAAGCATAACTGTCCGACCAAAACAGAGATTCCTTTTTCAAAGCATGAAAAGTATCTGCTTTCAAAGCCATGCTTACCTCTCTAGCCACAGCTCTCTTAGGCTCAACCACCCTTCCATCAATCGTGTGAGGTCTTGCAGCCATGGCTGCATCTACTTCAGCCATGGAGGAGAATGTTACAAAACCAAACCCCCTTGATCTTTTGCTTGCAGGATCCCTCATTACCTAAAAATAATAAATAAACAATTTCTACCTGTCTCATGTAAAGCTTAACACTAACAACATCTGGAGAAAATACATAATCTTAATTTACATTTGCCTTAATTTCATTTCAAAACACAGTTATAATAAAGTAGCAGGTTATGCTGAATAAGTACATGAACAGCACCTGCTTGGTGCCACAAAAATTAAAACCATTGTCCTCTAAGACTCTAGCTGTAACTCAGAAACGCTGCTATCTTGGTGATGTACATTTATATACGTTTTCTCAAAAAAAAAAAAGAGAACCAAAGATATAATTTCAATTAAGCTTTCTGAAGATCACAGACTTCAAATTTGTGTTATGAAATATGCATTTACTGCTCCCGAAACAAATTCGGTGAAAGAACTTCTGCAAGAGTCACCGTCCTTGGAGATCTTTAAAAGACGTATAAACGTGGCGCTTAGGACATGGTTTAGTGGTGGACTTGGCAGTGTTAGGTTTACGGTTGGACTTGATCTTGAGGGTCTTTTCCAACATTACATCCAGATGTGACAATGGAAGACAAAGACATCCCTTCCCAGCTTTACTGAGGCTGCTTACCCCAATATCAGCTTTCTGCCAAACGTCACCAATCACACAGATGTAACAGGGCTCTGTGTAAGCACTCCCTAATGCACTTCAGCCAATGGAGCCCAAGTTTAAAATTTAAACTGGTGAGATCAGTGTTTAGAGATAACCTGGGAGACTTTACAGGAAACAGACTGTGAATACTCCCTAAATCTATCACCAGAGTTTGCAAGGGCAAGTCTGCACACAGCTTCAGTGGACTAAATTACGTATAAACCAACCAACTGTATACTTAAGAAAACTTAATATTCCATCTTTTCATTAAGCTACCCAGAAAATAAACTCCCAACTTTTGCAATTTCTAAACATTCAGTGCCATCATTGCGTATTACTATGCCAAACTTACCACACAGTCTGTAAGCTTTCCCCATTGCTCATAGTAACTCCTCAAGCTTTCCTCTGTTGTTTCAAAGCTTAAGCCACCAATAAACAGTTTGCGGAACTGCTCCTTTTCCCTCTATCACAGAAAAGAAGATTACATTAATATAATTAACAATACCCCTTCTGCACCAGCAGAAAACTTTCAGAAGTCAAAAACTTTCAGTAAGACCTATTTTTTTCAAAATTAGGCTTGGCCCTTCTAAATGTTCTAGGACTATTCATGAAATTAAGCAATTTACGCAATTCTATGGGCACACTTTTATGATACAGATTTAATAATGCGCTTCTTCCCATCATCTGTCCCTCCAAATACTAAGAACAAGGGGCCACACTCAAAGACTTCCAGAATGGTCTTCTCAAAGATCTTTAGGAGAGGCTTTTTAAAGAAAAGGAAAATAAAAACAAACCTGAAAGTTATCATTACAGAGAACACAAATTAATTTATACTGTCTGATTCTATTCCAGTTGCCATTTATTTTTAAAAAACATTCTGGCGGAAGTTGTTGTACATGAATACTATCATGCTATTTACCCAAGGCATTAAAAAAAAACAACCAAAACAATGAAGATACAGCTAAAGATGTTCTAGAACAGGTCACTGATTCATATTTTCTCATTAATTATTAAAATAAATGAAAGCCAGAGCACCTGTAAAATTAATCTGGGATCCTGCACCTTTGGAATTAGCGGTAAACCTATCCACCCTCAACAGCAGCAGTATCAAAACTAAGTGGATTCCCTTTATGACAGAAATACAAATAATACATATTTTGCATACGTATTCACCAACATAAATTATGCTTTCGGTAAGATTTTGTTCCATTATCTTTCAGAGAATTTATCACTGCACTTTTTCAGCAGAACTTTCTGCTGTGATGACAAGTACATCATTTAAAAAACAACCACAGAACCAATAATAAGGTATTACCGTTTACTATTTTGTATGTGATATCATACCGAAGCAGGAAGGACAACCTTCCAACCTCGACCGCTTAAAAAATACTTTTATACTAACTTCTTATACTAAGCAGGCATTGCAATTTTCTATAGTCAAAAGCATCACTAGATCATAAATTTTGCAATTTTCATGTCAAAGCACAACAATTAAAATGCACTAGAAAGTAGTCCCCTTCCACAAATTTTAAGATTTCAGATATGCATGTAACAGGAAGACAATTACTGTAGGCATTAAGAATCAGGTTTTGTTCAAAATGCATCACCAAACTGAGATACTGCAGTTTGACAAGGATGTCAACCATTATAAAATCCCCCTCCCTCCCCCCCAATACTGTATTTGAGAACAATCAGTTTAAATGTCTCTTAAGAACACTTGGAATCTGCTGTCCAGTATTTTTTCTTCTGAGGGAACAAAGAGGAAACTAGTAGTCTCCTCCTTGTACAGGCAAGCAAAATTAGACAGAAGAGTTTAAAAGCAGCCAACTCACGTCAAGTTTCCTTTCACCTCACCTCTTAAAAGGAATAAAGGAAAGGATGTTGCACACCAGACTTGGACTAAAAGGTCATATGCTGCAAAATCGTATCATCATTTATTAATTTGAGTAGGCTAGCAGAGAAATCATTTTAAGCAATGATACCGCCAAAAAAGTCTTCCCTTCAAATTACTTCAGTTCTGCTTGAAGACTAGGGACTATTCACTAGCTTCATACGCCCACAAAAGACACTTTTTCCTATATACTTGATTGCCGTGCATCTAATAATGCACTTTTATATTCTTATAAAAATATGAGAACCGAGCAAATTATGCCCTACCCAGAACAACGTCTAGGCACCACACGTCAGGACCCGGGAGTAACAAAATTCACTACCAGTTCTTCAATTAAAACCACTGTGTGAAAGTATCATAAACATGTTGTTCCACTCATACACGCACAGTGTAAATATACACTTAAACAGGTCAGTTTTAAGAAGCTCTGGTTAGTCTAGCATTAATCTCCAGGGTCCAGAGAGCTCTGACCATCTTAAGTTTATGCTGAAGCTTTAAAACGTACGATAAAAATTAGTATCATTCCAGTCCCTTTCAGAATCTTGATGAAAATCCTCATTTGGCAAAAACAACGCCCCCACACATACAACCCACCCCCGCCAAGGCCCACAACATAAAAGCCGGAAGAAAAACCTCTTTCAAGATTTCCATAGTACACTCTGTGGTGCAAGAGGAAATCTTAATTAGCGCTTATTTTAAGCCTTCCTTCACCGGCTTAAAGCAACACTTCAAAAGGATGGAAAATTACTTACCGTTTGCTGGAAAATTCATCATCAGAGCAAGGAAATGTATTTCATATAGCCATAACGTGTGCACAAATACCCCAGGCTGACCACAGACTTCTGCGGCGTTAAGAACCCGAGTAAGAAAAATGCGGCATCTCTGAACTACTATGGCTGGGCCCGCCAAAAGCAAAGCCAGGGTCACCGGTCCCAAACTAAAAAGTCACTGCTCTCTCTACCCTCACTATCCAAGCGCCCCTTTAGCCCCTATACGTTCTACAGGGCTTCGCAATCTCAACAGCCTGGTTCTCCCCCTCCCCCCGCCAGCCGATGTTACCGGGAGCAAAGCGGTTACCGTGCCGGCTCCGCCATGTGGCGGATGTCAGCAAAACAGGGGCCCCCGCAGCTAGAAGGGGAAAATGGCGCCCAGAAGCAGCCGTCGCCTCCAGGGACGGAGATGCGGCGGGAAAGGAAAGAACTTCTGGAAGCACCGATCCCAGGTGGGGAAAAAAAAAAAAAAAAAAAAAAAAAAAAGAGAGAGAAGGAAAAACAAATAACACCAGGGTCCTCGGGCTAAAAAGAAACCAAGTGCTGCCAACCGCTTCTAGTATGCACCTACACACACACGGCACCAGGAAGAGCCTGCAAGCGCTCTTTCCCGCCCCCGCAGATACTAGAGGACTAGAACTGCCTGCCTGCCCGCCTTGCAGACCCTCCCGCCGTACTCGCCTTCTCGCCCTCGGAGCGATCCTCACGGCCTCCCGCAGCAGCGAGCCTCGGCGCCGCCATTTTACCCCTCCCCCTCGCCACCGCCATTACCAGCAGCGCCGCCCCGGCCGGCCGGCATCTCGCAGGGCAAAGACGACTCCCCGCATGGCGCATGGACTGACCTCCATCGCCGTGTGTTGCCCCCCACCCTCCTCCAGCCCTTCACGGCAGCTGGGCTAACGGGTACGGCAAGAGCTCGCCACCCGCCATGCACGGCTACCGCGGCTTCCGCCTTCCTCCCTGGGGCTGCGCACCAGCCCCAACCGCCGCTTCCAGAACCTTCCTCCCCGCTCCTAACGCTTATCTCTGCCGAAAGACATCCAGCCCCTCTACCCACGGGGCCGGCAGCGGCAGCCAGACCTGCGCCGACCGGGGCTCAAGCCCGCTCGTAACGCCCCACACCCGGAAAAAAAAAATATATAAAAATCAATCACTCCTTACGCATAACCAAACGTGCCGCCCTCCTTAAAAGCAAACTCTGAATTTCCCCTTTTCACGTACCATATTCTTCATGGTTAACGTTTTCCTGCTCGAGAGTACCGTACAACTGGTCAGTAATGGCTGCCTTAACTGTTACGTAATTTGAAATTCAGCTCCACGTAGCGCTAGCGCCCTCCTCCTCCTCCACCCCAGGCTCGCTTCCGAGGTTTCCGTTTAAAAAAATAAAATAACGCTCGAATCGGGAGCTTAAATATCTCCACAGGGGCAGCAGTTCTGTATAACGCCCCTACGTGCTATTTATCACGTAATAAAAAAACCATCAACTCCGTTAGTAATGGCCGCCTCCGAAATGAGCCGAAGGAGCCGTCGTCGTCGAGCTTATCCGCTTCGGCAGCCGCCGGAAAGAGCCGAAGGGGGAATGAGAGCCCACTCGTCTCGCTTCGGCAATTTCCGGAACCTGCCGAAGCAGGCGGGGCCGCAGCTCGGAGGGCGCTCGGCAATTTCCGGCCAGACGGACGCCGCAGCCCTCCGACTACCCGAGCCCGTTCGGCAATTTCCGCCAACAGAAAAAACTCGCGATACGTGCCCGAGCATAGCCGACACCGCCCCGATCACGACTAGCAGAGCGACGCCTTTTTTTTTTTTTATTTTCCGGAAATTGCCGAAAGGCCCCGAAGGCTCAAAGCGAGGGGTTATAATTAGACCAAGGCGGCCTCGTATCGCACCCCCTCCGCGCTACCCTCCACCTGTGGTGCTGGCAGGGAGCACCCCCGAAATCTCTTCCCCCGCCCCGTTGTCGGCGGCCTGTCCCCTTCCCCCTCCACCCGGGCCGGAGGAAGTGATAACCACCCAGATTTTGGCGCCAGTGCCGGCACACGGCGGGGTGGGGGGAACACCGGGGGAGCCAGCGGAGGGAAGCGGACTCCGCCGCAGCCTACTCCGCTCTGCCCCGCAACCGCCGCCATCGGCGCTCCATTCCTCCCTCCCTCCCTCCTCCCTCCCCTGCCTCCGCTCTTCGGCGGCCCCGCACGCCCCGCGACAAAGGGTGAGTGCTGCCGCCCCGCGCAGCGGGGAAATGGCGCTAGAGCTGCTCCTTTATTCCCGCCCCCTCTTTTTCTTCTTCCCCCCCACCCGGCTCCCGGGGAAAGCCAGCGCGGATCCACCCGGAGCGAAGCCTCCCCAGCCGACTCCGATCCCTTCCCCTACTAATAAAAGTGTCTCCGAGCCCCTGGCTAACGACTAGGCCTCCCCGCCGCAACGCGGGAAATGGCTGCGCTCCAAACGGGGCCACGCCGCGACGAACTTCAAACCCACCCCGGCGCTCCCGCTCCCGGGAAAGGGACGTAGGGGGAGTTCGCCGGGGCCGCCCTCCCGCACCGACCGTGGGCCTCGCTCCGCGGCGGGCGGCGTCCGCGCCGGCCCAACGCGCCCTCATGGCGGCGGCGGCCATAATGGCGGCTGCAGTTACCGGGCGCTGCCGGCCCGTTCCCCCCCGCCCGCCGGCTCACCCAGTCGCTTTCTCTGTCGCCGCGAGGCATCTTCCTTCGTTTGGACGCCTGGCGCGGTCCTGCGCTAGCCCCGCGTTGGAGAGACGTCTTGGCCCCCCTCCTGTGGCTGGCGGCGACGACGGTCGGAGGTTGCAGCTGGCGCGTAGGCGGCGGCGTCCTGCGCTCTGTGCCCCGTCAGCCGCCGGCGCGCACTGCTCGGCTCAGCCCAGCCCAGCCCCGCCAGCCGCCGCCGCGCCCGCCCTGCGCCGCGCCGCCGCTCCCCACCCACCCCCGCCCTCCTTCCCCCACCCCCCGCCTCAACCCCCATCAGTTGTCGCCGTTGCTCAGTGCGCGCAGGGCGAGGGCGAGGAGGAGACGGCGGAGTCGAGCGGCTGGGCACCATTGAAGTCTGTATCCTTCTCTCTCTCCCGCTCTTTTCTCTCTCCAGCCGCCTCCTTTTCCCCCCTCAACCCGGCTCTCCCTTCCCTCTGCGCCCCTGCGGAGCGGGCCTCGCCTGCGGGGAGATGCGGGACGCAGCCAGCCCCCCCCCCCCCCCCCCCTTCCCCCGGGTCAATAGGCTGCCGCTTCCTTGGCGGCGGGGGGTAAACGGGCGGAGCGGGGCCGCGGCCCCGGTGGTTGCACGGAGGGAGGGCCCCGGAGCGAGCGGGCTTTACCGCGGGGAAGGAGGGCTGCGCTGGGGGGCGGGGGCAGTGGCACAGCGCGGCGGCGGCGCTCGGGAGACAAAGCCAGCCCGCCACCGCCGAGGGGCAGCCTCCGCCACCGGGGCCTGCCCGCTCCAGGAGGCGGCGGCGGCGGCGTGTGCCGGGCCCGGGGGAAACGTGGCGGGGTGGGGGAGGCGGCGTGTGAAGGAGCCCTGGCGGCTGGGGCTGCCCCGGTGCGGGAGCGGCGGGTCCCCTTCCCCAGGCCGTCGCCGATCGGGGCGGTCCCGTTAGCTCGCCCAGGGCGTCCCCGCCGGCCTCATGTGCCCGCCTCAGGCCCGAGGCGCAGCCTCCCCTAGCAGGCCTCCGCAGGGCTGCCGTTATTTTCTGGGGGGGGTGGTGGGGGTGGTGGTGGTGGTGGTGGTACGGGGTTTTTGTTGTTGTTGTTTTTATCATTATTATTGTTGTTTCTTTCCCCCTTTCTCCTGCCTTTCAAACGGGGACAAGCCAGGCCCCTCGGCGCTGGGGCGCTGGCGCTGCCCTTCTCCCACCTCGCCTGCCCCCCGCCGCCTGGGGGGGCTGCCAGAATCCACCTCCCCTTGTCGAGGGAGAATTGGGCGGGAATTGCCGAGCCCCGGGGAGG
This sequence comes from Larus michahellis, assembly GCF_964199755.1. Lineage (NCBI taxonomy): Eukaryota > Metazoa > Chordata > Aves > Charadriiformes > Laridae > Larus > Larus michahellis. Next base: position 37,243,085 of record NC_133897.1, read on the forward strand.
AGGGGTGGGGGGGGCGGAAGGAAGGAAGGCCGGTTTTCTGGCCTTGAAGGACTTTCTCTTTTGCCTTGTCCCCCAGGCGTGTGGGGAATTGTAACAGTTCTGTAGTTTGCAGCGGGGCGGGGACGATACGTGCCTCAGGAGGTGGACAGTATGAGAAATGACATGGAAAAGGGGACGGATTGTGTTCAGCATCATTTGCGTAGGTTAAATATGTAGCATGTACAGCTTAGCCGAGTTAATGTTGCTCTAGGACCTTGATTCTTGCAAACTTGAGAATCGGAAGGCAACGTTATAGTTGCATTAAGATAAATATTTGCTGTTTGTAAGCATTTACTACAATGTAAGAGTAATGGGTTGCTCATTATTACACCACAGATATGTAGCTGCTCCCCACCAGATTCGCAGTTAATATACCTAGGTATATCTCGATTAACTGCTAGAATCTGAACTCCTGTTGGGTTTAAGGAAATAAGCATCCCTGATGGTCCTCCCCCTTTTCCCTAGAAACATCTCTATGCCTTAGAAGGCCTTGGGAAAAACCTTTTTTCAATCCTATATACCGCTTTGTCAGTATCGTTTGTCCTGGCTAGCGTAATGGTGTGTTACTGGGTTATGCCGGACAAAGTAGTAACCTACTTTTTGTTCTGGATTTAATCCGTATTAGAAATGTTATATGCAATGAATACATGGGGGTTGGAACAAGGACCATGCTTGTATTGGGATGCCTTTCTTTGAGTAACGTAAACTTCCTTTTAATTGTCATGCATTTTTCTAGTAAAAGCTCTGCAAGTCTGCAATAAAAATGGCCTCCAATAAAACTACATTGGTAAGTTCATGCACACCTAAAGTATATAAGGATTTAATCAACATATTTTTCTTCAAACTTATAACTTGGCATCTCCATTTAAAAGATACATCCACATCTCCCCTCCCCAGCATTATTCTGACCAAAATTTCAGATCCAGAAAGTAAGGCTACTAGAAAGGACATTGTCTTTGGCTTTAATAAATCTGCCATTTCTAATGAGACTTGTTGGGAAAAAATAAATATTAAAGGACTCTGCACTATTTCATCTGTCCTACAGTAGAAAACACTAAGGATTTTTTTAGCCTCCTTTCAGCACGCCATGTAATTCATCATATATGTAAAAGATAAAGTCCAAATCACGTATTCATTTAATTTCTCCCAGTGTATTTGGGGAAAACTAATTGCCTGAGAAAAGGTAGTTTTTACAGATGAAAAATAACATTATTGGGAAATGATGTGGCATAGTTAAGATGCCTTTTGAAATTATTTTAAACAAATAACAGTTTCTTTGAATTTCATAGGAGCAGAGATTATCAGATGTCAACCCCTCCTGGACGGTTTTAATGATGCATTCATGGATCTCAAGTCCTGTAAAGCTTTGCTTGACGTTAAAATATGGACTTCTAAGGGCAGTTGGTTGCTGGTTACCATTCGACTAATAATGACACATAGTTTTTTGAAAGGCAGAACTGGAAAAGTGTAGGATGAGATGCATCTGAGGTTGAGGCGGGGAAATAAGCAAAAATACATGTGTTACAGTTCAAAATTTGGGTAGCAGAACAACTGATTTATAATGCAGTCAAAGGGCCTGTTCTTAACTTCACTGAAATGATCAGTGTTTGACCCAGATCGAGATGTAGTAAAAATTTCTATTAACTCCTGGCTTGTAAGTGCAATGGAGTCCTTCCTTTATATTGTAACAATAACCAGCTATTTTAAAAGATTTCACCAAGGTGAATGTCTGAACTTGCTGTTAGTAAATGATTGCCCACTTTTCTCTAATTTGAGGAAGAGAAGGAGTTAGCCAGCCCAGGGAGGGGGTGCCTTAGGGAGAGGAAAGAATCTGTGAATGCAGTATTTTTAATCTTTTGATGTTGTTGAGAATTTTGCTGAACAGGTCAGGAAAATCAGTTATGGTTCCCATGGGAACCATAACTAATTCTGCTTCATTATGTATTTGCATGCAAAACCTAAATGTATTAAGGGATAGCGTAGCTCTGGAACTGTAATTCCGATTTTGTTACCTCTCGTATGTTAAAACCCGTCACCACAGTGTCACATCAGTGTTTTAATCTTACCCCTCAAAGAAAGAGTGATTATCCACAGATCTGCATCTGTCATATGTGACTTCTGAATGCAGAAGGGGAAACGAGCCATAGTGAGCATTCAGTGGTCAAATGCCGAAGTTACAGCTTACAACGTGCAGAGAAGGCAGCTTCAGAGGTCTAGTGGACATTTAGTACCCCTTAACTTCAGTCAGGTACCACATTCACATGGTTGAGATTTTCATTGGCTTGTGTAATCTCAGTATGTACAGGTTTTTAACAAATGTTCAGTGTTTCTGCAGGCTCTGCAATCAAGTATTATTTTAATAGGCTGGAAAGGCTCAAGAGTTTGGAAAGCAGTGCTGATGCACACAAGATCTAATTAAATCTCTAATATTTCAAACAAAAAGCAACATATTCTCGATTTTTCTTACTGCACTTCAAGAAAAAAATACAGACCCCCATGACATTAATTTTCTTGTGTGGAAGATTATATAGATACTTAAGTCTTAGAAAGTAAAAAGAAGTTGTTGCTTTGATACAGAAATCCAAAACATTTATCTTTAAGTGACAAGAATTAGTGAAGCCGAAAAGAGTACCAGAAAACAATCTTCCACTGAATCAAAGAATTTTAGACCAACGGAGAACACAGATGGAGATGTTCCCCACTTGTAGCCTGCTTGCCTCATCACCAGTAATTATAATGTTATTACTATGGTATAGTGAGTCTGTATCTTCCCTCCCCCCCCCTTCTTTTTTTTGTTTTTTTTGTTTGTTTGTTTTCCTCATCTCTACCCCTTTCTATTTTTTCACACTTCCATTTCTTGAAAGAAGCTGCCCTCATAGAAGCGTTGGACATCTTCATGTTTTTATTTTCCTTCAATTTCAGTTTTACATTCTTCTTCCCGTGGAGGCAAAAAAAGCCAGTGTGCTTAAGCTGATGCTTTTCAGTCATGAATGCTGTGGTCAAAATACACCTGGGATATGCAGGCAGTTAAAATCTAATTGAAAATACATGCTCTGTTTTAGATAATCTCTCTTCTATGCTTCCAAATCAAAACAAATGTCACATGAGATGTAATCATGTAGAGAAACTTGCTCTTTGAAAGAGAAACTTGAACTTTACCTTCTCTTCATTGTTTGCACCTTCAATTTATCTATTGCTAATAGAGTGAAATTATTTTGTGGAGGGAGGGAAAAATTATGAAAAATAAGGGGGACAAAGACAGGGCTTTGGAAAGAAAATTGCTTCAAATTTTCAGTTTACAAAAAGAAGGCAGTTCTTATGTCTAACATACGGGGTTTTTTTTTAACCTTTTACCACATCAAGACAAAATTCTACGAAGTCTAAAAATTTGATAGTTTCAAAATTGCTTTGCAGTATTTTCAAACTAACCCACATTAGTTCTAGAGAGGACTAGAAAAAGGCCATGAAGCAAATCGGGGTTCCCTGTGATTTTTGCTTGTCTGCTTTCTGCTCTGTAGGAAATGAGTTAGTGGGGAATTAGTTCTGTCCACTTTGATTTAGGGTGCTGCATGACTATATGTTTTAGGAGCTTAATACTGTTCCCATTAGTTTATGGCTGCCACTTTAACAATTTCCTTATAAGGTGCAGTCCAAAATGGCAAGCAAACTGCTTTTAGTCTGTTAGTGCTCCAGAAATGTGATATGACAACGTGATAGGCTTGTTCCAACCTTTTTAAGATTACGAACAAGGAAATTCTGAAATGTGTCCTTCTATTACTATTTAATTGTGCCTTATTAAACTGGGAATGCCTTGAGGATGATGTGGATGTAATATTTATTTTAAGAACATAAATAATATTATTTGAAGTATCAAATGTAAACTTAAAACACTTAAAAGTTTTTTAAGTTAGCAAAATTTCATTTACGTGTTAAGTGCTGTACTTAAGTGTAGCTGTCTTAAATTTTTGCACCTTTGTGACATCTGTTTGAATGTAAGTTACATCGGTGCGTGGCTAAGAATGAGAAGGGACTGCAGTAATGGAATGCTCCTAGCATGCATCCGATTCAGTAGTTACGGGTTATTATTGAGTATTTTGCTTATTGTAGCAATACTTCATAAACTTTGCTCCCATCAGCTTCTCCATGTTTTTTGGAAAAGGTAGTAACCACCTTTTTTTGAGTACCATCCCTTTTCTATTTTATGCATTTTCATAGTTCCCTTATTACTTTTCTTTACTTCTGCCTTATGCTGTTTCTTGCCATCTGCCTTTTCACAGGCATAGAGTTAACTTTTAGAAGCTTCGTAAATTTTTGAGCATGTAGCACTGAGAATTTAATTTATAAGGGGAGTAGAGGCAGTCGGTATATGGACAAAAATATTTCACCTTTTTAAAAACTGGTGTTGGGTATCTCATTAAGCAACTGAAAAAAACCCAAAACATTACCATGTCTTGCTCAGGTTACCTGACCACATGCACTAATGTAAAAGGAGTCTGAGCTTCTGGCTTTAGTGTGAATAAGTACATGATTCTTTGCTGTTTACTGAGCAAAGTTGGATTTCGCCAGTGAAGTAACTGTGTAAAGCAAAAGAATGAATAATGTTATTCTGAATTTCTTTTGTAGCACAAAATGGGAAAGAAACAGAATGGAAAAGGCAAAAAAGTTGAAGAGGCAGAGCCTGAAGAATTTGTTGTGGAGAAAGTCCTGGACAGACGTGTTGTAAATGGAAAGGTGGAATACTACTTGAAGTGGAAAGGATTTACGGAGTAAGGCATTACCTATTTTTTATTCTGATAGAATGCTAAATATTAACCATTTATTTGAAATAACTATGCAGAGAGAGGATTGGATGATGGGGATACGTTTTAAAGAACCTCAAGGGAAGGACATCCATAAATGCATATTCAAGTTGGGCAGTCAAGCATGAAAATAAAATAGAAGATACGTGGCTTAGCATTTGTGCTACATAAAATGTTCCAAGACTTTTACCAAGCCCTTAGTGATCATTCTTTTACCACTGTTCTTTGATTTAGCTTGTGTCAGTATCTATCAAGGTAAGCTGAACTGACAGTTGTTATATATATGGTGAAATGAATGTTACTTCTGAGTAAGAAATTTTGCAGGGATTTAAATTGTAGGCAGCTCTGAAGCGATGAATTTGAAGCAGATCGTTGGCTTATTATTCACTTTTCTGAACTGCTCTCAAATTAGATGAATTTGCATAAGGAATTCTGTGGCGTGGTTGCCTTCATTAGGCATACCTGAAAGGTATCTTTTGAGTCTCTTTCCCAGGACTTACAGAAGCACAAGAAAATCATACAGTGGACTTAAAAAGTTGATTGTTAAAGAAGGCACATATTTGTGCCTTTGCCCGCCCTCCCTCCCTCCCGTGACACTTACTGGAAGATTACTGGCTGAAAAAAGGTGATGCATCTAGCATTTGGACATAAGTAGTTACATATGCAGTCTAATTGTTGCGTACCTCCCAAAGTGATTGTATTGCAACATTCTGCATTCTAGCACCTGAAATTTGTGTAGTGATAAGTGCATAAACACAAAACACAATGTGTTTAGTATTCGAGGGTCTGATTTGAACTTGTAAAAATATGTAAAAAATATAGGCCTCCTGCTTGTGCAGTAGCGCTGTGGCAGTATTTGTGCATGAGGACTTCTAATGAGGTGCTTAGTTGTTGTAAGGAACATTCATGGGCTTCTTAAAATTTTAGTTAACAAAATCCACGCTCAGTGGAACATTTGCAGTGCCCACCTCTGGACGTGGAACCTTTCTTTGTTCCCTCCTGTAGTCAACTGAAGGAGGGAGATAGTTCTAGGTATAGTTGATCTCACTCCTCGGAGACAACTTTTGAGAGCATTCCTTGTATATAGAAGCTTAGACATATAGACTTACACTTTTTGTAGTAAGTGTTGTGTACATTCTGTTCTCCATAAATCTTAGTGCTCATATCATATGGTTTGTTTGCGTGAACAATCTTTAGAGGAACCATGGAAGGGAGTCAGTTTAAATGAATAGGTAGGTTTTGGTAGGGTGAGGATTGCTTGTTTTAACTCCGGTGATTCCACCCAGATCATAGGAATTAATGGAGCTGCTTATTCTGTATCTCCACTTTAAGAACATTGGTTTTCAACAGTTAGCAGAGCATGCTTCTTTCAGTCATCAAATGTAGCACGCAAAAGTTAATAAAGATGGCAAGATAAGCATCCGTAAATTTAAGAAACCTGCCTTACATAATGACAAAAAAACTAACTTACTTAAGGTGAGCCATGTGGCTAGTTTTATGTTTTTCTTCTTTTCCTGGTTTTATATAAATGTGTGTTTGTTTCAGTGCTGACAACACATGGGAACCTGAAGAAAACTTAGACTGTCCAGAGCTAATCGAAGCTTTTCTGAACTCTCAGAAAGCTGGTAAAGAAAAAACAGATGGCGCCAAAAGAAAGTCTTTGTCAGATAGTGAATCTGATGATAGTAAATCAAAGAAAAAGCGTGATTCTGTAAGTATATGTTCATGTGCCAAACTTTGTTTTTCCTGTCTCTTCCCTACCTCTCCATCCCCATCCCCCCAAAAAATCCTGTTGTGACTCTGAGAATGAGACCAAACATGTGTTTAAAACTGTAAAAATTGCATAGCATCTGGAACTGTGGTTTGAAAAGGGTAATCATTTATGGTGGTTAACGAGACTGTCGAAATGGTGGGTAAAAGATTGATTGACATAATGACTAAAAGTTCTTGCATTGTCTCAAGATGCTTACTGAATAACTGAAAGTAAGATTTTGGTTAAGAAGTTAAGAGTTAGTAATGAATGATATTAAGCAGTCAGTTTGTATAAGAGCAAAACGTTCATGAATGGAACAAAGATGAAGTTCTGTTTTGGCTTTCGTATTTAGAATAAGATTTTGAATAGATGAGTGGCAAGATGGCAGAATGTGAAGACCATGCAGATACTTAGATTAGGACCAGACATGATAGTGGAGAAGGGAGTAGAAAGGGTGACTGAAGAAAGCCTACCTTTTCTTAAAGACCTGGATTTCTCATACAATTTAAATGAATGAACAACATGACAAATTTAGTGCTGATAAGTACAAAATAATGCATATATAATAATGTGTTCAATAATTCACATTTTTCTCTATAAACTTTCAAACTAGCATTTTGAAATGAAACTGGTTGGTAATGTCAGTGGTTTACTGAAGACAGCTGTTGGATGTGTGATTACTGTCTAAAAAGTTGGAAGGCATCAGAAGGAATAGCTGATGAATAATACAAAGAATATTTTAGTTTCTATATAAAGTCAGTTGTGTGGCTTTGTCTGATACGGTAGTGGACACGTCTCAAAAAGGATATTGTGAACCTAGAGGAACTAATACAGGAAGTAGTCACGATATTCCATGATAATACCACTTGAGGTACTCCCCAAGGGTGTGGTGTCATGGTTGGCTTAAGCCAGCCCAAGCCTGTTGTTTTGCTGAAAAGGATGTGTTTTTCCCACTTCTGGGAGTGCATTTTTGCTTTGCCTCTTTTGTTGCTTTTACTGGCCATGCTTGCTTGTTTATCTGTTATGAGGATTTTTAGGTCACTTGTTTCATCTATTGAGTTTTCAGAAATAAATGCTAGAAATATTGATATAAAATTCCTTCATTGTTACTGTACATCTAAAGGACTTGGCCTGAAGATCAGTCATGAAAAAATAAAATTAATGTAATCTTTAGACAATTATATGTAATTATAGCTTATATAATTATGTAAGGCTTTTTTTTGTTCTGATATACGTGTGCGTATACATATATACACACAGTCACACACACAAGAATGTGTATGTCTATCTCTAGTGCCAAAACAGATTTTTATCTTAAACTAGATAACAATCTTCTAACTTACTCAATAGGTTGATAAACCAAGAGGGTTTGCAAGGGGTCTTGATCCTGAGCGGATAATTGGGGCTACGGATAGCAGTGGAGAGCTTATGTTCCTCATGAAATGGTAAGTCTTGCATGCACAGTTCTTGTCCATATTAAGGGAGGGCAGGCAGTTGCACTTAGGCTAATGAGCCAACTTCATTTCAGGAGTAAGGCAGCTGGTGATCTCCTTATTAACCTTGTATTCTTAGAAAAAGAAAGCTTGTATAGTCAGTACTTATTCCCTCTTCCTTCCAAAACCAAAATAACGTTAACTTCTATTGGTTCAGTTTTACAGAAGTAGAAATTTGAAAGGTAAATTCTGATAACATATGGAAAAATTGGCGTTTGTATGGAAAAGCTGGATCTCAGTAGTGTTCTTGCTGAGGGAACGTCAGGCAGAACTCCAGCTTAATGTGTTTCAATAAGCAGAAGCCAGCTGCTGGATAGCCAGTCTTTTAACCAACTGTAGTGCCAGCTGTTCTGCATGCAACGAAGTGGATAGAGAATTGGAACGAACTAGTGGAGGAGGCTGAGGTTGAGATGAAGAACAAACAATATGAAGGCTGAGGGAGTTGGGGTTTTTCAGCATGGACAAGAGAAGGCTCCAAGGAGACCTTACAGCAGCCTCCCAGTACTTAAAGGGCACTTACAGGAAGATGGGGAGGAACTCTTTATGAGGGAATGTAGCAATAGGACAAGGGGAAAACACTTTTAAACTGACAGAGGGTAGATTTAGATTAGATATTAGGAAGAAATTCTTTACTGTGAGGGTGGTGAGACACTGGAACAGGTTGCCCAGAGAAGCTGTGGATGCCCCATCCATGGAAGTGTTCAAGACCAGGCTGAATGGGGCTTTGAGCAGCCTGGTCCTGTGGGAGGTGTCCCTGTCCATGGCGGGGGGGTTGGAAGAAGGTGATCTTTAAGGTCCCTTCCAACCCAAACCATTCTATGATTCTATGAAGAAGAGGTTTATTGTTACGGGCTAGTAAGAGGGGAGAGTGATGGGGCGAGTTTGCATTGTTGGGAGGTTAGGAGGAGACCGGCTTCATTAGCTATGTTGTTGATGGAAGACTTCTTGTGTCTCTTCAGTAAACAAGTAGGATAAAATTCATTCTTTTTTCCAGTGTTAAGAATACAAGAGATTGAATTAACATTTGCTGGGGGTCAGATTTCTTATAGTGGTGGGATGAGAGGAGTGATAGCTTTATACAGCCTTTGAGAAGGGTATAATTTTCTGAATGGTGTCAAACTGGGTGCTCTCCAGAGAAATGATTTGTCATGTGATGTGCCTGGACTGCTGGAGATTAGTGCTGTGGAAGATCTGTCTCTCTTCTGCCTTTTCAAATTCTCTATAAATTTTATGTGAGACTTAGAAGAGTTGCAAAATACAAATCATGACGGTCTGCATTTCTGTAGTGATAATTGACAAAATCACATACGAAGGAAAAGTACAGAAGTTTTTTTTGTTTAGTCACAGTTGGTTAGTTTTTTGTAATTGATTGTAGGCAACAAACGTAAATATTAATATGTATGCACAAAACTGAGTTGGAAAGGCAGCATACACTCCAAAATGGAATCTGAAGCATGTCAGACTGGAAGTTTTGGGGTTTTTTTATTACCCCAAGACAGCCTCAAGAATAACAGTATGAAATACAGCAAGTTACTTGCATAAACAGTAAATATAATTTGGATGTAAATACCACCTCTTAAGACTAATGCTATTGATTTTTAAAAGTCTCACTTCGAAGTTTTGATTATGCCTTAAAAGACAAAATTAGGGCTTTTAAACTTCTTTCATTACATACTACAATAAGTAACTGTATAAATGGTTCCCTTTGAATTGCATTTTCCTTTCAAACAGGAAAATACAGCTATGAAACCTTGCACGGAAATTCTTGGTAGCTGTAGCAAAAGGTATACTGAAAACTGATTCCTGGCGGACATTCTTTTCAGAATTTATGACCTTTCAAGAGCTGCTAAATTTACTGAATTAATGATTATGCATTTTTCTTAAATCCCATTCTCTTCTACATCAGGAAGGACTCCGATGAGGCAGATCTCGTGCTGGCCAAAGAAGCTAACGTGAAGTGTCCTCAGATCGTAATCGCTTTTTATGAAGAGCGACTAACTTGGCATTCGTGCCCAGAAGATGAAGCACAATAATTGTTTGCATTGCTTTTTTATATATATGAATATTAAAACCTGAAATTTGATTTATTAGCAATGTGAGAAGCATACATTCTAACAAGAAGTCAAATTTGATATTTTTTTGAAGTAGTATGTTTTGCATCAACAGCAAGTAAAGGAAAGCTTTCCGCAACTTGTTTCATTTATCACAAGAGAGCATTTGATACTACTTCCTCCATAGTAGGTAAAAGCTTTTCTAAAACATTCATAAACTTCCATAGTTATTACAGAATCATACTGAATGTCTAAACAAACTCACAGATGTTTTGTAGTCTTCTATACTCTTGATGTGCATGTATCTTCTTTCCCCAAACCTAGCTCTTTCAAGCTGTAGAATCATTCTTTTTAGTATTTGGGATCACTTGGTCACAAGAAGACCGGGTGAAAACTAACTTTGTAGTAATTTGAATGTTATCAGACTGTATATTGTTTACTTTATTGTAAATACTGGTGAACAGTGGTCAATAAAATAGTTTTATATTCTTCCTTTATACTGATAGGCTGTGACTCTTTTGAAGCGGTATGATATTTCTGAACTTTTGATATGTTAAGCTCTCAATTCGTAATATATTTAACTGTAAGTTGGTTTTTTGGGGTAGATTGGTGAGTTAATATTACCCCATTGCTACTCTGTAATCCCAATACTAGACAAATACCAGGCTCTGATTCTTTGTATTTTTTCGGTAAACAACACCTGAGGCACGGTTTTGCTCAGTCAGGAAGGGCCAGTGAAATTAATGGGCTTTGGGTACTTGTTTAAGTCACAGATAGCAACCATGCTGCCTAGGTATGGCTGCTGGTCACAAGGCCAAGTGACTTTGGGGTATACTAGGGTATACTAGGAAATATTTGATGTGTCGACCGTATCAGCCTTTGCTTTCATTTCAGGTCTTAATACAAGGCTATAGCGTTACTAGCAGTTAGGATGGAATTACTCTGCAGGCAATGGCCTGAAGAATACTCACATAGTTCTGCCTTTGAAGGGAAATATTTTAATGAAGATACTTCAGTCATCTACTTTAAACAAAAGACTTTGTTTCTATTTCAGATTTAATTTTAAAATGAGTCTTCTACTCAGCTGCTTGGAGAATGCCTTCAGAAGGGCAGAAGGAAGGGGTGGGGAACTCGGGAGGAGCAAAGTTGCCTTTTTCCCTTCTTCAGTTGCCATTCCTCTTTTCCCTTGCTTTCATCTACGCACCTTCTTTTTTGACGACCGTGGTATGGTTTGCCTTGAGCTGTGCCTCTCTCCATATGTCAATGGCCAAGCTTGTTTCAGAATTCCCCTTAATTTAAAATTTTTGACTAAAAAGAAGAATCCTGTAATATGCCACTGTCAGAGTCCTAGGTGAGACAGTTAAGATTGCCCAGCTATGTTTTCTTAGAAGGTTAAAAAAAGACGGGTGTTCCTGGAAACTCATATGGTGTGCTGAGGAGCACAGGAAGGAATTCAGCCTGTGCTTGATGTTTTTTAGATACTGTTTCACAAATCATTACTATAACTATTTTTCCTCACATAGTTTTGAAAGCCATTTACATTGTGACTCAGAACTTGTCATTGTAAAACAATTATTGCTAAACACTGGGATGGCTAAACTGATGCTAAATTACCTTTTTATGTGTAACCGCTTTGTCTTAGCAAGATTTTTGATCATTGGGTTTGGGCAGAATTCAGTCACCATCTATTTGTGGCTGTAGGAAAAATCTGCTATCCCTGTTGGTGTGGGCGTTTCCTTGCACCAGGTAATGATAATTTCAGAGTTTAGCTAACTTCTTTTTCCTGTTCTCAGACAAATTACCCCAAATTTGTCGTATGTGTAAATCTTCTACAGAGTTCGTGGCTTAGTTCTTTGGGGCCTATAGTAGGAATATTTATACACCTATAGGATTCTGAAATCCTTGCTTTTTTTTTTTTTTTTTTTTACCTGGTAGCTTGAGAAATACACAGGCTAAACAAGAATTCCAAAGCAGCATGTGTTCTCCTGCTTGCTTCTTCAGTATGGAGTGCTTTTCAAAGAGTCTTAAAACTTATTCTACAGTTTGCGTTCTATTGTCTGAAACTTTGCGGTTTCTATACTTTGTTTGAAGTGTGGATATCCAGTTTATATGAAGTTGCTGATTTGAAGCGATACAGTTTAAACAGTTGATTTAAATTATAAGTATTGTAAGTGGTAGATGTAGAGATTTTTGTTGAAAGGTTGATTCTCCTCAATTTGTAACCCTTAAAATTTGCAACTAGATACAGCTTTTACATTGTAGTTGGTTCTTCCTTCTGACTATCCATAAAAGTGCACTGTATTCACATTGAGATAACTTTACAGCTTGTTAGACAATTATTTAGCTTTCTAATTTTTTACATTATGACAGTAGAAATGCTGACTGGTATTTGTTTCCTTTTTTTTTTTTTCCCCTCCTCCCTTTGTGTCAGACTGCATTTTGATAGTAATGAAATGCAACACCTTAAAGTTACAAGTTATGTAAAATGATGCTGAATGTGCTGCATACATATGCAAAAAGTTAACAAATGTTATTAATTTAAAATTAACTGATTAAATAAATGAGATATCTTCTGTAGTTAGTGAGTTGTGCTCAGGTTTCTGGTCATTGTCCTTTCTTATATCCAAGCAAATAGGTTCCAGGCTGTCATTTCAAGATCACTCTGTGTTGATGCTGCTCTCCTCAAAAAAACAAACAAACAAACAAACAAAAAACCCAACCAAAACAGCAGCCAAAAACCCAGTTGTGCTTGCTCCAATACTACTCCTCACCCCGGCTGAAGAAAATAATCTTGAGTTAAACCTAACCAGGTAGTGCCAGGTTATGCAAAATTCAAATCATGATTAGTAATGGCATCATTCTCTCACAGCCTGAGTCTTAATTCTTTGCTAGGAAAGACTAAAACTCCTAATTTGTTCATTAGTATTCAATGAATTGCAAATTAATTAAAGAGCAATTGCCGTTAAATGGTATAAAACAAGTATTCTCACTACCTGAAAAAAAGGCTATCAGCATTGCGAGTGAATTTTATCAGTTCAGCACAAAGGGATTCTACATGCTTTGTGGTAATTCTAGATTTATGGTCTGGTTCTCTTTACGAAGAACTGCTTGACAGTTTCTTAACAATTGGTTATAGTACATTCAGGACTCAACATAAGTTGCCATCATTTCAAATGTAACCAGAAGTACATTTTTCCTTTAATTGCAAATTATTATTTATCTTATTTACTCACCTGAATTAGGGTCTTGAGCTAGACAAGATTGTCCTCCTTTCCTGTTCCAGGAGCTTCCTCCACCATCCTCAGTGTTTTCCTTACTGTTGGTGTCCTCTTTCTGTTTGGAATTTCTTCTTCCTCTTTCTGTTTGGAATTTCTTCTTCCTCTTTCTGTTTGGAATTTCTTCTTCCTCTTTCTGTTTGGAATTTCTTCTTCCTCTTTCTGTTTGGAATTTCTTCTCAAAATGCCGCCTTTTATTCAACTTCTGAATTTAGCTGCTTATGTTAAGTCACATCTACTCTGCTGACAGAGGCCTCTAAACTTGGACTAGCAGCCAAGCTGGATGCCCCCAGATTTGTTTCTGAGATGCCTCCCCCAAAATGAAAAGCCTTTCTGCACAAAATTCCTGCACCTTACAAGGGGAAGCGCAATACCATGGAAATAATGCCTGTGTGGTTCCTGGACCAAAACGTTGCAGGGTCAAACAGAGACACATTTTTCCCTGCAGATTTGTGAAGCTGTGTCTCCACTAGCTCAAGGAGTTGTGCTTTTTTTTGCAGAGTGAATATGACAGGTACCTGTTGTGGGGTTTATCTGTCTGGGATGTACCCTCTTCATTGGCAGTTTCCTCCTGATAGTGTTTTGCTGTTCTCCCAGCCTTTAGTTGTGACAACACTTGAGAGGGTGTGCAAGTGTTTGGTGGTACCTTCATCTCAGCAGGACCTCAAAAGACCTGCAGAAGCTTTGAGCTTTGCTCCTCCACCTTTTTGTTGGGACAATCCCAGCGGTCGGCTTGGGTAACATCAGATCCTTTTGAAGTTCAGATGGAAAACTGTCTCCCAAAATCCCTTTCAGGGATGCCTATGCAAGTACTCTGGGCTCTCATTTCAAACAGATAGATGGTTTAAGCTAAAAAAAAAAAAGAAAATTACGCCAAGCAAAATTGAAGCACTTTTCCCAGAGAAAGAGCCTGCAATTGATCCAACCCCGTGCAAGCAGGAACAGGGCTTTTCTTCCTTGCAAAGTGCTGTGGGCTGTATTAAGATGGGGAGAGAATTGCATATGATTCCCAGGGCTCTAGGAGGCACCTGCCAGATGGCAGCTCATTTTCTTATGTCTAAAGGTGATGGCATGGTGTTTGAGAATGCAATAACCTTTTGTAACAGATTTCCTTTCAAGATAATGGTTTTAGTAACTGCTCAAGTACTCCCATTCATTGCAGCGTCTGCAAAATGATTTCAATCCGTTGAAAAGATAGCCCTTCCGCATATGGTATTGCATGGCAGGGTTTCGTTTCTTTCCTTGGTTGAATGGGCAAATCCCTCAGATTTGCTTGACCAGCAGAGGCATCGTTGCCTTCTACATCCGATTCCTTCTCAAAAATGGTTTTCTTATTCAGGTGTGCTGCTCTGCACAGAGTTCCCATTTGAAATCTCCATGTATTTTTGCTTCCAAATCTTTGTCAAAAAACACTGGGACTTGCTGCCTGACTTTTTAAATACAGGGTAAAATATCAGGAAATTCTGTCTTTGTAAAAAAAAGGCATGTGAAAGAAACTTAGAATCATACAATCAGAGTCATACAGGTTGGAAAAGACCTTTAAGATCATTGAGTCCAACTGGAAACCTAGCACTGCTGAGTCCACCACTAAACCATGTCCCTAAGCACCACATCTACACGTCTTTTAAATACCTCCAGGGATGGGGACTCAGCCACTTCCTTGGGCAGCCCGTGCCAATGCTTGATAACCCTTTCTGACAAGAATCTTTTCCTAGAATCCAAATGAAACCTCTCCAGCTGCAACTCAAGGCTGTTTCCTCTCGTCCTATCGCCTTTTCCCTGGGAGAAGAGACCAAGCCCCATGTCGCTACAACCTCCTTTCAGGTAGTTGTAGAGAGTGACAAGGTCTCCCCTCAGCCTCCTTGTCTCCAGGCTAAACCACCCCAGTTCCCTCAGCTGCTCCTCACAGGACTTGTTCTCTAGACCCTTCACCAGCTTCATTGCTCTTCTCTGGACACGCTCCAGCACCTCAATGTCTTTCTTGTAGTGAGGAGCCCAAAACTGAACGCAGTACTTGAGGTGAGGCCCCACCAGTGCTGAGTACAAGGAGATAATCACTTCCCAAGTCCTGCTGGCCAGACTACTTATGATACAAGCCAGGATGCTGTTGGCCTTCTTGGCCACCTGGGCACACTGCTGGCTTGTATTCAGACAGATCTCCTTTCCTTGCATTAACTCAGGAGATACATATAGCTATAGAGATACAGAGATGTAGAGATGATGAGATAGAGATGTAAATATAGAAGGATAGGTAGCGGTAGAAATAGACAATATGAATAGGTAGATACAGCTACAGCTACAGATAGAGATGTAGATAGATCTATGTATGGGTGTGGTTGTGTGTGTGTGCGTGTGTTACTTTTTCATGACTTTCCTCCGAGGGATGCTGGACAGAGGGATGGTAGGAGTTTTTACAGTCTGAAGGACGACTTTGCTGGTACTTCTCATGATCTTTATTGTTGAGTATCAGCTAGCCTGCTCCTCATGAAGGCTTTCCTCCGAGGGATGCTGGACAGAGGGATGGTGGGCGGGGCGCCCTGTCACCCCCATGTCACAATGCCACCACCCGGCAACGCAGAGGTCACAATGTCCCCGGGGCAGGATAAAAGGGGCGTCCTCCTGTGTCCTGCTGCCAGCCTGCCCGGCTTTGCCACCGGGACAGAGCTGGCCTGGGGACAGCCCAAAGACACGCAGGAGATGAGACATCCCCAGGAGCTGAGGAGAAACACCAACCTCTGGAGGTGCCCGAGGCTTTCAGGTTCTTTCAGCTGGATAGCGGTGGCAGGACCAAGGGAATGCATTTTTGGCACCTGAGGAGCACTGCAGAGCTCGCTGGCCTCATCCCTTGCGGAGCCAGGGGCAGCAGCTGTAAGTAATGGGATGCACAGATGTCCCAGCACCCTTCCCTAGCGCTTTGGAGCTCCCACTAGCGTCCTGCCAGACTCGGGAAAGATTCTTACCCCCAAGGCTGACGAGCCTGGGGGCATTTTGCTACTCTTGCAAGGCCCTGAGATGGCTCCAGGTTGAGGGAGGAAAGGGGATGGGCAGCGCTCGTGTCTTCTGGGAGGCGTGACCAGGCTGCGGGACGAGGAGGTGGGTCTTGCTCACATGCTCAGGGAATAGCCGATCGCCAGCTCTGGGGTCAGGAAGGAATTTTCCCCCCCGGGGCAGATTGGCAGTGGTGCCTGGGGGTTTTTTGCCTTCCTCTGCAGCACTGAGCATGACCCCTTGGTCAGGGCTCCTCTGGCCCATTTGGGCTCGGTTCCAGCCTGCTGCTCACGCACCACGGAGATGGCCCCTCGTGCCCTGCAGCTGGGGGGAGGAAGGCTTTTTTTTCCCCAGGCTGGGCTAGCAAATGTCTCTGGGGTTTTTTTGCCTTCCTCTGCAGCACTGAGCACAGCCCCTTGCCAGGGCTCCTTTGGGCCATTTTGGCAAGGTGCCTGCTCCTCGTGCTCCACACAGGTGGCCCCTGTGCCCCGCATGCTGGGGGGAGGAAGCTTTCTGGACTCCCAGTGGGGGCCCCGAGGGCGGCCCCCGGGGGTTGCTTCTTGTCCTCTGTAGCATTGGGCACAGCCCCTTGTCAGGGCTCCTCTCGGCCAAATACTTTGGCCAGGTTCGTGCCTGCTGCTCTTGCACCACCAAGGCACCGCTCCTGCCCTGGCGCTCTCTGCCTCTTCCCCACGGCAAGTTTGTCGCGGGATTGAGCTCTGCTCTTCCTTGGCTCCATTTCCCCAGGCCTTCTGGCTCGTGCCAAAGGGCTCCAGGCCTCCTGCACCATCAGGAGCTGCCACGTCCCAGCTCTCCCTGCACGCAACACAAGGGCTGGGCAGGCACCAGGGCACTTTTCATGCACTGACGGCCAGGAACCGCAGCGGAGGAATTTTTTGAAGCCGTCAGTAGGTGTAATATTTTCAAAAATGCCCCACGGTACCACACACCTCCTTTTCTCCTTCTCCTTCTGTGTGTGATCCGTACCGATGGTCATTCTTCAACTTGTGGCTCTTGAGGACACAGGGGCTGCTTGGCCCGTGTTCCCGCTGCTGCGTTCTGTAGCTCCGTGGCTTGGCTTTGCCAGAGTGAAAGGGCTGTTTTTTCAAGCTAAACGGACAAATGCACCAGCCCACTCCTGGCTACGCATGCGCATGGTGTTAATGCTTGCAAGCATGGGCTCTGAAACAGAAAGAAAAGGAAATAAAATAGAAGGAAAGAAAGTAAAAGAAAAAAGAAAAGGAAAAGAAAGGAAAGGAGTAGAAAAGAAAGGAGAAGAAAGGAAAAGAAAAAGGAAGAGGAGAGGAGAGGAGAGGAGAGGAGAAAGGGGAAAAGAAATCAAAAGAAAATAAACCAAAATCAAATCAAATTCTGTTTCCAGGTGTATTCTTTCTGATTTGTGTCCTTGAGAGTGGTTTTGGAGCTGAAAATCCCCTGGTATTTCAAGCAAATAACAGTCTCATTACTATTTGACTCACCTTGAGTGCCAGAAACTAAGATAAGATAAGATGGAATGGAACGGAACGGAACGGAATAGAAGTGAAGTGAGGTGAAGCGAAGTGAAGTGAAATGAAGTAGTTGAGTTGGAAGGGACCTCCAACGATCATCTAGTTAAAGCATGTTGTTAAGGGCATTGTCCAAATGCCTCCTGAACACTGGCAGGCTCGGGGCATCCACCACCTCTCGAGGAAGCCTGTTCCAGTGTTTGAGCACCCTCACGCTGAAGAAATGTTTCCTCATGGCAAGGCCAAACCTCCCCTGATGGAGCTTTGAGCCTTTCCCACACGTCCCATCTCTGAATCCCAGGCAGAAGGGATCAGCAGCTCCCTCTCCACTTCCCCTCCTCGGGAAGCTGTGGAGAGCAATGAGGTCGCCCCTCAGCTTCCTTCTCTCCAAAGCAGACGAACACAGTGTCCTCAGCTGCCCTCAGAGGACATGCCTTCCAGCCCTTGCACCAGCATTGCTGCCCTCCTCTGGAGGCATTCGAGGACCTTCACAGCCGCCTTAAATGGCGGGGCCCAGAACTGCACACAGTGCTCAAGGTGAGGCCGCACCAACGCTGAATACAGCGGGACAAGCCCCTCTTTTGACGGGCTGCTGACGCTGTGTTTGATGCACCCCAGGATGGGGTTTGCCCTCTTGGCTGCCAGGGCTCGCTGCTGACTCCTATGGAGCCTGCTGTCCCCCAGCACCCTGCGGAATAATGACTACGTTGGCCAAGAATACAAAAGTACAGCATTGTTCCCACATTAAGGAAAGTCATAAAGTCCAGAGGCTTCTGAGGTAGAATACAGCCGCCGCTGGCACACGAAGAATGCAACATCTGCGATTCCCTGTACAAGGTTGTTTGCAAAACTACACGAGGGATGGAACGGAATGCGACTGTTGCGTGGCCTTCCCTTGTGACGAATAGCAGATATGGGAACGAGATGGTACTACGGAACAGATAAGTGGCCTACTCGCTACCCGAGCCAACATTTCGTCCAATGTTGATGAAATGCTGTCCTTTGTGAGAACTTTGCTCATTACAACGTACCAAAACACCCCTCCATCCCGGAGGCTTCCCGTCCCCAAGGTGCGACCACTCCCCCTTGAGTACCCCAATCATCATAAAAGCATTAATGACTAAAGTCACTCCAACTCCACTTTGAAGACATAAAATTAGTATAAAAAGAGCCCCGGAGAGGGGGGATATCGGGGAAGACACCGTCGCGAACAAGTCGGGAGAGCTCCATCCCTGATTTCCGGGACCAGTCGACGGGCTGAGCCTTTCTTCCCCCTGCCACAGGGACGCCTTTAAGGGAAGACTTAGATTATATCGCGTGTTTCCTCGGGGAACTTAGAAATTTCTCTAGAGAATCTCTATCCTACATTTATAGCCAGGCTCTACTGTTTATAACTTTGTCGCCCGTTTTGGATCCTTAACAATATCTCTATTTGCACGTGCTTGGCAGACAGTGGATTTATCACCGGCAATCCTAAGAACCTGTATATCTGTTGTTTAAATAAACTGCACTGTTTAAGTAGCTAGTCCTTTCGGTTTCTCACTGAACGCGACCAAAGACTCGAGAGTGGCCGTGCTAGTTCAGGAGCATGACTAGACTGAAGGTGCAGTCCACTATTACCGTATCCAAATCGTAATAGTTTAATACATATCAAACGCGACTGGACTGATAGTGCTGAATTGGGCATCACTCCGAACTTAAACCTAGCCGCACCTAGCCTCCCGCCTCGCTGAGGAGTGTTAGAACGCAAGGGGCTTGATCTTCTGCCAAAACCGCTTTGCCCCTTTTCACACAACACACCCCCAGAGCCCCTTCTGCAGGGCTGCTCCCTCACTGGGCAGGTGACCTCAGCACAGTAGGATACCATCGTTTGAAACGATTGACCTGAAACCAAAAAGCTCAGCAGATCAGCAGTAAGTCTTAATCTTTCAGAAAAGTACGTTGCTGAAATCATAGTTCCATCAAGGAAGCCCCAACGCGTAAGTAAAAAATATATGCTGAGCCTTTAAAGTCCATACTCCAATTGTCGCACTGAGCCATACATCCTGTTAAGGCAGTGAAATCAGAAATTTGAGGGAGAAACAGGATCTCACCTTCTTGTCACAGACGTTCTGCAATTGTTGCAGGAGCATCACTGGCTTGCACTGAGCAGCGTTTCTGGTTCTTCTGCGTGATTCCACCTGTTGTATCTCATTCATCTAAAGTTTTGGATGCTGTTGCTGAACATTTCTTGATTTTGATGAGTCGATGGTTGATTTCCTAGGAAACGCATCTTTCTGAATTTAGGGTTTTGTGTTCGGCAACCATCCCGTTGCTCTAACCCTAATATAAAATCCAACAAAGAACTAGGTCAGTGCAACGATACAGATGAGGAAATTTATGGAAAAAGGTTCTACAAAAATACACCCGAGGTGTATGTAAACGTAAATAAAGTGGCTTTCTTCCTCAAGAAACCTGGAATTACAAATTCTGATTTTCAATACACTTCTCAGTGATGTCTGTCCTAGTAGACTCAGCTGCAAATTTCCCAGTATTCTCTAACTAATGCTGGAAAGTCAGTGTTCTTCTCTTCGCTTAATGACCAAAGTTAGTTTAAACGAGATAACTACAGTTAAATCCAAATAAACCAGAGGAAAATACTGAGAAATACATAATTGCAGTTCTCAACTACAGGCACCGCTAACACTTACTACTACAATATTGATTTGTATTGTCTTTTGCTGTCCCACGGGCAAGAAGTGTTTCTCCTTAGTGTGCACAGGCTACGGTCAGCAAGCGAAAAATAGATCTCATTTTTGTGGATGAGCCATTGAAAAAGAAGCCAAGAGAATGACACAAATCAATGCAAATACATTTACAGAGGCTACTTGTCCTGGGCTGAGCGACACAGCACTAACTTCTCGTCTAATGCTTGGGAAAACTGCACTTTTAGAAGACTCTAGTGTCTGAATATGTGAAAACATTTACTTTATAGCCAGCTAGTCTATGTGCGATTCAAGGTCCCAGTGTTTTCAAGCCTTGCCAGGTGCAGGGCTGAGGAGGAACAAGACCTGGGCACCTGACCCAAGCTGGCCAACAGGATTATTTCATACCATAGACATTGCATTCAATATAAATTAGATATTTTTCTGAGGAGTTTCTCTCTCCCTTTATGGCAGCAGTCCAGAGAATGTCTTGCCCTGGTGCCGGACCCCTGAGCTATTTCCTTCCTCCCAGAGCCGCAGCGCTCGCAGTGCCCCACATTTACTGTCCACAGCTGGGAGTGCACAGCTTCCTGATGATCGAATGGGCTGAGTTTAATCCTTGTATATTTTATATTGGTATCGTGATCAATACTGGTTCTTTGGTATTTTTGTTAATTATTTAGTCTTCTCCTATTAAGTCTATTTATATTTCAACCCTCATGTTTCCTTCTTTTCCCTGACTCCTCTTCCCGAGGGGTCATTGGGTGATAGAATGATTGCCTAAACAATAAAAAATTGTTATGAGTTTTCTCAAACCATAACACAACTTTAAAGGAACCAATACATATGGACAACTTGGACAACAGGAGACAGCTAAATTTATTTTTTTCTTCCATTGGGGATGTTAAGAACTGAAAAGCCATTTGCTCCTTCCGTCATCTAGCACCACAAGTAGACTGGACAAGATGCAACATTCCTGTTGAAGAAAAACCAGCTGAAACAGTGTGCAGGCTGCACAGATCCAGTCACCTGAGAAATATGCTTGTGTCCTTCCAGTGTTAATAACCACAGTATTAATGATCCAGGTGGAGGCGCTTAAAGCTTTTGCTTTTATAGAGTAATACACGGTAGTCCTTAGGTAAAAGGCAGAATTTGTGGGCTTCCCTTTGAAATTCTGTTCTTTCTTCTAGTTGTCACAGACCCACAGGTGCCATGCCTGCCAGTGTTCTGCACATCACTGCTTAGAAAATGCATGCCAACTCCTCATTTTAGAAAATAAACTAGTTAAACCTGTCTTTTCTGAATGTGTTGCTGACTTATGGCTGGTTTTGCTCCTTCAAGGGTAGCTGAAGATACAGTTGCTACATTTGAGCATTTAAACATGTTGTTAGATATAACACAATCAAAATACCTCATGCGTAGCTGCTTTTATTTCAAACGCTGGGGCTAAATCGACAAACCCTAACCGCATTGCCACAGGCAACGGTGATGGTGCTTCAGCAGATGGCACTCCAGCCTGGGAGTCATTGTAGTTGCCTGCACCCAACCCTGTCATCCCCCAGCAGGTGGAGTGGCTGCACCCGCACTGCCTGAGCAGGCACCTACGAGGAGAAAACCATGGGCAGCCGCAGATCTCCGAGCACACCTGGTTGTGCCTGGTGAACGGCGTCTTGGTCGTGCAGGAGGTCAGTCCCCCTGGTGCCAGCCTCCTGTTGGCGCTTCCAAGAATTCCATGGCTAACGGGACCTTAGGCTATTGTGCTTTAACAGCAGATTGATGCAGTTCCTCCCCTCTCAGAAAGGCACTGATGCCGGGGAGGGAGGGTGACTTTTGGTTTTTCCCACCAAAAGGTTGGGATGTTGTAGTTTACAACCTACCAGAATGCTAAGGATTTGGGTCAGGTTAACAATGTACTGTTTTCCTATATTCAGTGCTCTGCAGTGAATTTGCTGCTGACATTCTAGGTGCCGCTTTCAAAGTACTGTGGACTTTCTTTCTGAAAACCTCTAATACTGAATAGCTCTTCAAGCATACTGTCCCTCATCTTGGTGGATGACTTTGAAGAGTTAGAAGATGCCACCAGCCTAGTCACTGTAATATAACATGGACAGCATTGGAGAAGAGGAATCATGGAAGCAGCTGTTTCTGTATGGCTGTCTCCTCATGATGCTCCACCTGGGATGAGCTAGTCCCAAGAGTGGAATGGTGAGCAGTGGCCAAAGAATTTCAGAGGTCAATAGCGGCTTCCCTCGAGATGGCTCCAGGCATTGACAGCTCCTGCAGGAATCTAATTATGCTCATTGCTTTTAGCGACTTATCTATTTGCCGCCAGTAGATCGGCAGTCGGAGCTGCTGTCATGAAGATTAGTGCCTCCATTAAGAGGATGTTGTGTTCATTTAGAGGGAAGTAAGTGGGCCTGGGAAATAAAGGTAGTAACCTAAGTCTTCAATATTAACTGCTTAAATATGGTTCAAGGTTTGAATAAAGAGACTTTGGTTTTCTTTATCCCATGGCAGACATGTAAAAAGTCTGCCATGAAAAAGGCCTGAAAAAGTCTGTCTGAAAAAGGCAGACATGACGAAGTTTGCAAATGTATTTTAGGATGAACAACAACTAAGTGATGAAGTTTAAAAAGTTAAAATTAAATTGAAAAGATATGTAAGATAACATTAATTACAATACTAAAATCCCTTCCCAAAGATATTGTAAAGGACTCTCTTATACAATAATAATTCTGATGAAAAAGAAGAGCTTCACAAGCCGACTTTGGGACAGTTGCGGTTACCTTCCTGCTTGTGATTACATGGCTGCTGGTCACATTGGTGGTGGCATTGATGTCCAACTTACTCTTTGCTTCTTTGGCTTCCAAGTGGTTTTACTGAATGTTTGGACAGGAGGCAGAAGCTGTTAAACTTCATCCAGGACAGCTGTGGAGCGGCAGTAGGGCGCAGACGGGGATGACTGCAGATTATCTGTATGTAGCAATGTGCAGAGTTTGCCCACTGTGCATACAAGCAAGAGCAACAGAAGAACCACAGTAAATGCTGGTAAACATAGATTTGGGAAACTTCCTCACCAGTTGGAAATGTCGCCTCTGCAAAGTGCAGATATTTCAAATTGGTTAAAAGATTGCGCGTTGATAGATCACTATCTCTCCAAGAAAGTTGTGCTAAAAGAGCCCTTGAAGCAGCACCTACCGAAACGTTCCTGTTCCTTTTGCAGTAACGTCAGTAAATGCTGGACTAGACTCGCAGAGCTGACCTGCTGGTGCAAGGCTGGGGATGCAGCAGAGCAGCTGAAGAAAAACTATGCAAATAAATGACAGCACTTTAGCCATATGGATAGAATTATTATAGTGTATTCTGGGGATGATGTGTGGAAAGAACTGACATGGAGCATTTAGCTTTTCTTTACGCAATTGCAAGAAACCTACAACACTGATGCCATTACAGGCTTGGTTCCTAGTCCCTCACTCTTGTCCATGATGAATATTAATTGCTTTCCAAATAAGTGATGCTGTATTTTGAAAAAGAGGCAATTTGATTTGATAGGCAGTGCTTTGCAAAGGCAAAACTGAAGCTTAAGACAATACTAAAGCTTGAATTAGTAGAGGACTATGTATGTACCTAAAGCCACTAGCACTGGAGTAGATTTCAAAGACAGAGTTACATACTTAAGAGATATCCTCTGTTAGCGGAGACCTGAAATTCAACAATTGAAGGCCCCCTGCTTTTCCTTATCATCCTCCATACTGCTTGCCATCTGAAGCTGCTCAATTACAGCTGCTACAGACCGCACACTGCCTGTATCTGTTTTGAATAAGCAAAAAAGGAACCGACTTCATCTTTTTGTGTCTGACCCAGTCATACCTCATTATGAAGACAACTCAGCAGGCTCTCACTTAAAATTTGCATGCCTCTTTCCTGTTCTCAGTGAGAAATGAATTCTGTAGATGCTGACACTGGTCTGAGTGAAGGTCAGTATACCAAGGCCTGGACTCTTGCAGATATGGAAGACAACATGCTTTGAAAAGGCAGGTCAGAGCTACAGGTGAGGGAGAGTTGCTTATGTACTCCCTTGAAATCCCAATTCTAACTGTTGCCCAGATACTACACATAATACATCTAAGCAGAGTATAATCAGTATAACTGCACCAGCAAGCCCAACTACCATGCTCGCAATGCACAGGGGCAAAATGCTTTTTAAAATCATTTTACTTAAGTAATACAAAAACTTGCTGAGAAAATAAAGAAATTATTGTAAAAATACTTTTGGTTTCTTGCTTAAGTGTGCTAATGAAGTGAGGGAGTGCAGGACCATACAGCATGGAAATGCTTATTTGAAATCACAGCAAGCGCAGGGTAGAATCCCCCATCACAAACTGAGCTAAGACAGGCGGCATTACAAACTTCCCTACGAATATTGCTATACCAACAAATCCTAAGGTCAGACCACGGAGTTCTGTAAAAATTGGACTAAGAAATTCTTATCACTCTTCCCACTACAGAACTTACACTAGTATCCAACTCTGGTGATTACCAGGTAATTAAAAAATAAAGCTAAACATTTTAGAACTTGGAACCAGAAAGAGGGAACCAAGCCACAGGCGGAAACTAAAGAGTCACTCAAATGCCTGAAAGCATGGCTCATTAAGTAACACACACTTCAGACAGCCCTTAGCCTTAGTTTTTTTGGCCATGTAATATAATGAATAAACCTCACATGAAGTCACTGAGGGCAGAGAAAGCAATGATCTGCACCATACGACTTGTCTACACAGGAAAGAGCTCAGAACAGCTACTGCAGAGTGTCTCTTCTGCAACAGCTCCCCAGGGGGACGCTTTTTTGCACTAAGTATGCATTTGTGTGGTTTAGCTTAATACACATGAGAAGTGAAGTATGTTAAAAGCAAACAAAGGCATCCATCACAGAAAATAAGAGCATCTAGTTGAGGAACTGGTACACCGTAGCTGCTGGGCTTTGAATGCCGCACTTCAGATTGTTTCACAGTAACTACTTTATACAGATCAATCTAAAGTGCACTACACTTCATTCTAAATGTACAAAATGAAGCAAATGGAACAACAGATTCCATGGCTTCACGATGAGGTAATAGTTAGCCAGAAGCTGCATGTGGTGCTGAGCTATTGCCGCAACTCACACATGTAGGCTCACTAAGTCCAGGCTGTCAACTGCAAAGAAGCAACAATAGTCCAGCACTGCTCATGCCCTATGATGTGTTTATGTGGTCATAAATGGCCTTGCAGTTGTTTACGAGACAACCAAGAAGCTGTTTCAAATATAGTAGTGTATACGATGTATATTGTATATTATAATACGTATATTATATTGTAAGTTCAAATACTACATGGACGTGACTGCTTATTCCATGTAGACTTTAGAATAAGCCTGAAAAAAATAGCACTGGTTCTTCACTGCAATGCCTTTAAGGCAATAGATACACTCTTCTAAAAGAGACAGAATCCATGGGCAACAGGGAGGGCAAAGCCTGTCTGATGCAGCTGTGCCAGGTAGTAGGTGGTATCTGAAAGTACTAAGCAAGACCCCGTAAAAAACAGCATCAAGAAGGAATTCTGAACAACGGACAGTTTTGCTTGCCCATCTCCTCTGTTTAACAAGCCAGCTGGTTCAGTAGACTTAATCCATGTGTACTTGTAAAATCCATTTGCAGCAATGAGGTATTGATATAGTTAAAACTGACAGCCATTGACATGTTAAATGCTCTACTAGAGGTTGTCTATGCATGGGAGTCATACCACCACATGAGAGTAGTACCGTTCTAACTATGCGGGTGTGTTTAAAATAATAAAGCCTTGCCAAATAGTTCATTAAATTGGCATTTGGTTTGTATATAGATAAGCTTATGCCTGTGCTAAGGAAGAGGGTAAGTTCCTTCCCCAGTAACACAACCACTGTCAGTAACGCCAGACCCTGTAAACCTTGATCTTTCCAAACCTGCTTCTCCTAATTACATCTCTGCTGTTCTTGATCTTCTGACTTCATTGGCAGCCAACTTGCCGCAGCTTCTCTTAATATATTCACCACCAACTCGACCCCTCCCACCCATACTCATCTTAGATAACAAGTATCAACCCAAATGCCTTTCAAAATGACTAATTTCTCCCAGCCTTTTTATCACTCAACCCTGGTTCTCATTTCTGGTGCTCTAACTTCCTCCTGCCCCAGGCAACAAAAAGTTACCTTGGCAAGCCATTGCACAGACGCTGTCTAGAAGTCAACTGCAGTAGTCACCTCCCTGGTCAGACCCACCTTGCCCTTCGGGCTCTGTGAACCATCAGCAGAAGAAGCAAGCTCCTGGGGCTTCAGGAGTGTCATGAGAACTGTGGGGTAATCTGCCAAAGGAAACAGATGCTCATTTGGAAATACACATGTACAACCTGCTTAAAGCAGGGCTTCCTCTAAAGGTTATAAAGAATGGTTAATTTTTTCATGTGTGTTTTTTTTTTTTTCCAGATGTGGAATAAATGGCACATGAGGATTTATTATGGGTTTCTTTGTATCAAAAGAAAAAACAGAAGGCAAATACAGGAAAGGTACATATTAGTGGTACATACATATAAGTGAGAATATTTGGACCGAGAATATTGCAAGTCTCCTTATTCCACCTCTTTTTGTGAATGTATCAGAACAACGGTGGAGAGTAGACAGTAGTCCACAGAGATACTGCCCTGCATATGTCATGCACGTTTTCTGATGCACATTTTCTGTGCTAACCAAATGCCAGCTCATGGCCAAGCCTCTGCAAACCAAAAGAAAAAACCTACTTTTTTACAGCCACTCTGACCCAGACACCTCCCACTTGAGGTACAGGATTGCCCTTGGCTGCCTTCCCAGACACTGGAGGCACAGGTGTTTTCAGAGGACAAATTAAATAAATCCTAGGCAACCTGAATTGTCTGAAGAAGATGTTTGTATCTGCCTCAACTACAGCTACAGAGCTGAGGGACTAGTAAGTCCTCAGTGCAAGTAGGGAAAATAGGGATGCCAGCTCCTTGGCCTTTGTGGCTTGCATCCCAGTACAAAGGGCCAGAAACAGGAGAGAAAACTGGGAGATATGGAAGTAAAGACTCGGCTGGAAAGACCTTCAAGAACACTATTGTTCTGATCTAATATTTTGCAAGAAACCAGCACGCAACCAGTAAGAAACTGCAGGTGGAAAAACAGCATCTGAGGCTCTTCCAGTCAACCGCTGCTTTACACTATTATTATATTCTCTGAAATAGTCATAAATACCAAGCAAAATTTGAGGGCTGTATATTCTGTTACTCTAGCATTTGCCCTCGGTGTCGTTTTTTGGATCTGTGTGTATAAACATAGTGACTGTATGTTATTTTGTTAAATCTGACCTAAAGAAACAAAACTATACAGAACAAAAATTGCCTAGAAGGGAGGAAACAACAAAGATCTTGTAAGAAATTAAATTAGAGGGCAGAAAAGAACAGAAAGTCACTATTCCTTTGCTTCTATCAAATGTCTAAAGGAGGAGTCCTTTTAAAAATATTCCTATTTATTTCATGCTTGCTTATTTTTTACTGCAGAATATCATGCAAGTCTTGCAGGTTGGCCAAGCAGCTCTCTGCAACACTGAGAATGGTGATGGATCTTTCTGATGGTTTTCAGTTTTTAATAAGGCATTTGGCTTCTGCTCAAGTTGAAAAGATGGCATAGAGATTTAATTATGGTTCTTTTCTTCTCAATTGATAACTTTCTTCCTCTTCACACTAGGAACACCAAGGCCTTCCATTTTAGCTTGTCTTCAGATCACATCTTATACAGAAAACTGAAATTACTTGTAGGGGGAGAAAAAAAGAAAGAAAATAAACAGTCCCTTTTCATATTACATGCAAACCCAAATAATCCTCTCCCTCCCACAGTCTGACCCAATTTTGCTTGGGCAGACTTTGTTTTTCTAAGCTAGCCACCTTTGAGACTGCAAACTTCACAGACACTACTGAATATGAGAGCACAGCACTTGCAAAATCGAGTTTAAAGCTACTACATTTGTGAGGCTAAAACATCCAGTGTACTGGCAACTTGCCTGTTCTAACCAAAACTCCTCCCTTAGCCAGGCTCACGTAAATGGAGAAGCCAAAGCCAAGAGCTTCATTCCTCCAGCAATTTTAGATACCAGAACATCTGTCCAAGCTGCTTGAGGGAATGTCCTACTCGCAGGTAGGAGAATTTAAATATATTCAACTGCTTATCATTATACGTACTTGGAAAGGGGATAAAAATTATTAGCAGGACACCACCAAATGTGTTGATTTCATGATTTGTTGCAAAAAAACTACAAAGAAATCACTGCTTGCCAAATACAATGTGAAAACACGGTTGACAGACTGTTGTTCTTTTCCACCACAGAACACAAACCACTATGGGGAAATATTTGTAGAGTTCCTTCCTTTCTTCTTCTCACTCTTTTCTTAAACCTTATGCCTTCCACAACATGAAAGCACCGAGCATCTTTTAGAACCGCAATCAGTGACACAACTCCTGTCATTCTTAATTGGTGCTTCCTAAGAGTATTGCCTAGGAATCTCACCCCAGCCTAATGCTGTATAATTTCTTCCCCTCTTTAGCTACAAAAAGGAAATTATAAGGAGAGTTTTAAAAGTATATTTATTTTCATTTTGTGTCCATAATACACCATATGTATTTGTTCTTTAACTCTAGTTCTGTAGTTTGAAGAAGCGTACCTTGCCAACTTAAGAATCTTCCTTTGTATCTGAAATTTTTCATAACGTTACCAAGCAGTTGGGATCCAGATAGTCCTGTAGCGTTTTCTGGGTGCAGAGCTTTATTCCAGTCTAATGAAATAATTGAGGGATTATAAACACATGGTAACAGAACCAGCATTTTAGTCACTCGGCGACTTAGGCTATGTCTATGTTAGTAAGCAGGGGGATGCCACAGGAAAAGCTGTGCAGTGGAAACCAGCTTGTGTGGAGGACCTGATTTTCACCCTCTGCGTGCCCTGGAGGGTTTGTTCCAGGTTGGCTCCATATGTGGCTGGAGTGCAGCTTTTGGTTACATTTCAGGTGAAACCTTTCTTCTGCCTCTTCTGCGGCTGCTCCACAAAAATGATCCTGGTCTGAAACAAAATGCTAACGCAGACGCCCACTCAAGTTTGCCCTTCCCAGTAAATGGATGGCCATAGCTGTGGCAGGTTTAATCTGAAGTATGTCATGATAGCAGAATAATCATAGATAGAATCATCAAATGTGTTGGGCTGGAAGGGACCTTCAAAGGTCATCTAGTCCAACCCCCTTGCAGTAAGCAGGGACATCTTTAACTAGATCAGGTTGCTCAGAGACTCATCAAGCCTGGCCTTCAATGTCTCCAGGGATGGCACCTCCACCACCTCTCTGGGCAACCTGTTCCAGTGTCTCACCACCCTCATTGTAAAGAATTTCTTCCTAATGTCTAATCTAAACCTCCCCTGCTCTAGTTTAAAACCAGTGCCCCTCATCCTATCGCTACATGCCCTTGCAAACAGCCCCTCCCCAGCTTTCCTGTAGGCCCCAATAAATTATTGCAGTGAAAATATTAAGAGAGCGCTGTTGTGGAACAAAGTCCCCCTTTTTTCGGCTGAAACATGGAGAAAACACCTTATTCTTTGCTAACTCCCTGAAGAGCAATTAGTTTATCACAGTGTTTAGAGCCAAGTTCTTGGTGTAGATGAAGAAGTCCCCTCAGACCAGCGGGTCGGCCAACGCCAGCAGCAGGCCCCATCATTCATACCAGCACTACGGCGGCACCCCACGAAAGGCTCACAAAAAAACATTGATGCAAATGCGTTCTTGGACATCATGTCAGGACACAATGCCACCGGCGTGAAACAAGCTGGACAAAAATAGCATGAGAACTTCACAGAAAATGCACAGGAACTTCCTCTCTGCAAATTTTCAGCTGACAACAGAACTAAATGGGCAACATCAGTTTTATAAAACTCCCCCTTGCCTCCGATTTCTAGCCCTTTCCTCAGTATATTAACCCCCTTTTTCCAGTCCTTTGGTCTTTTTCCCCTGCCTATTTTTCTTCTGCTTCCTCAGTCTTTCCTGTTGTTTTCCTAGGATGCTATATTTTCTTTTTTTTTTTTTTATTTAGTGGCTGCATTAATCCTGAATCTTGCTGTTGAGCTGATAGCTATTTCCAGTAGGTCCAGTGGTAGATGCTCTAAGCAATAACCGGCACGTTCCTCCGGGTCTCTCACCAGACAGTGTTACACACCTCAAGGCAAACTGAGAGCTTGCTTTGCTGGCAGAAGGAAGAAGGGAAAGGAGTTGGAGCATACAGCCTCCGTCACCCATGAATAAATGGAGAACAGAACACAAAATAGGACACAGCAATTAAGATGACTGAGATTAGGAAAATTTTGTGTATGCTAGCAAAAACTGGGTGCATTGACCAAACTAGGCTATGGAAAAAATACACCACCCTTTTGAGGAAATTCATCAAGGAGGTCTTGGACAGATCTTCCACTTCAGAACCATGAAAGGTGGATGTTGTGATGATCAGCATCCAGTCCTTTTGATGCAAGCTTTCCTATGGAACTTTTCTTCCTTCCTATTCATATAGGAGCATCATTCACATGTTTGTTCTGCTGCTCGCCGCAAACAGTCATCTTAGTAAGGTCCAATGTCTTCCAGCCTCCACTCTTTCCTGGAAAATATTTGCACGCGGTGCCTTTATAGAAGGAGGTAATTCAGAAGGAAACTGAAGTGGGACAGAACAAAAAAAGCCTGGAAAACGAATTAAGGGTTTAAATCCTATAAACAAGCAGTTTTCAAGTTTGAACAGACCTTCTCTGAAACAAAAAATCATCCCCTGCCATAGTTGTTCTTTCCTTTCTCATTAAGAACACTTACCTATACAGCCTCTGTTTGCTAAATTTAACTAGATCTGGTAATGATGTTTTGCTGGCTAAATTGTGTGGCTTAGAGGTAGCATGATTTCACATTTATGCAGAGATAACTGAGAGAGATGTATAAATCTCATTGATAATAATTTTTATTATGCTAGAGATCTGATTTCTGAAAATGAGTTTATATTAACAATCCCACGGAGAACTATTTAATTGCTGGTGAGCCTCGTTCTTCCTTTCTCACTCTGGTCTTTTCTACACTGGCCTTTCTTTGTGAATCATTTCTCGGACGGGGTGGTTGCTCAGAGCACAGGATCTGACGAAAATAGCAAAAAAATTGATGCCCAGCCTTGGTGCTTTCACCATCCTACCACAAAAACGGTCTCTATACAACTTTACAGGCCAGATGCCAGCAGCTGCTTGGAGCCCTGTCTGCGCTCACACGGGGTCTCCGCTGCCGGTGATGCTGAACCACCATCGCCAAAAGTGGCAAATCTTTTGGGAAAAAGGCTGATGCAGACACCTTGTGTAACACGCCTGTAATTCTCTGTACTCTTGTCATTACGAATAAGTTGTTGTTCGTATTGATCTCTACAGGTCTCTGTAGAGTTTTGCTTAAGGGCTCTTATCAGATGAAAGTTTTGGGGTACTCAAGACAAACTAATAATTATTATTTTCTTTTAGCAGAATTTTTATCCCAGAACTTCCTTCATATTTTAATATCTTGTATGGAAAATCATCCCATTATTTGCATAAGAAGATGAAGAAAAGAAAAGATTCTAAGCTTTTCAGTATTAGGAAATGAAGTAAATACGTATAATAGTATTCAAATGATTCCTCTTTTTTAAAATAGAAGTTGCTCAGATTCTTTGGTGATTCTTTACCAGTACATAGATAAGTAAAAACCATTCAAGGTCTTCAGAAGCAGAAACCCTTACTACTTCTTGTAAGAGAAAATTAACTCTTTTCCTTCCACTCTCATTAGTGGATATTTCCTAAAGCGCTTTTATTTGTTCCTCTTAGAACAATTCCAGCACACAAGAACAGCCTCTGCAGCAAGAGACAAGCATTCTCACAGACAAATGGTTTCCCCGAGCTCGTTAAGTTCCTTTTCAGAGGCCAGATTCCAAAAACCCAGGAATCTGAGG
The DNA here is from genome assembly GCF_964199755.1 of Larus michahellis. Lineage (NCBI taxonomy): Eukaryota > Metazoa > Chordata > Aves > Charadriiformes > Laridae > Larus > Larus michahellis. The sequence goes on from NC_133897.1 coordinate 37,275,727, forward strand.
TTCCAGAGATATGGCGTAAAAAGTTACCATGCTATTTCTAAGATCAGCCCCAAGCGCTGACCCACAATGTTGATCATGTGTTGCAAATCCCTCCTGGAACTTTAACATCTAGCGATCAAGGGTGTGATGTAGGTAAAATAAAATAAATAAAAAAAATAAATAAAACAGTAAGGAAAAAAAAAAAAGAGTAGTATTTTGAGTGCCTGAGAAATCAAGTAAAGCTGAAAATAAGCCTTCAGGAGAGCTTATATTTTTAAAAAAATAAATAATTCTAAAAATTATTTTTAAATAATAATGAAAAATCTAATTAATTAATTAATTGGATTTATCATTCTTAATTTCTCTCTTTTTTTCCCCCGGTTTTCCCCTTAACTAAAAGCCTCCTAAAAACAACTCTTTTTTTTTTGGAGGAAAGCCGTTCTTCGCACCGCCGGGTTTCCAGCGTTCAGGCGGAGAGAAAACACGGGGCTTAAAAACGAAGCAGCCGCCGGGAAAATCACCCGGGACCCCGCGCAGAGGCCCGGCTCGGGCCGAGGCGCTCCCCCCAGCCCCACCTCACCGCCGATCCCCCCCGCTTCCCCCTCGGTACCGCCTCCCTTTACCCCTCCCCGCACCCTGGGTCTCCCGGGCACCCGGCGCGCGGGGGGGGGCGGCGGGCGGGGCGGAGGCGGGCGGGGCGAGGGGTGTGACCCCGCCCACCGCTGGTGACGCACCGCCTCCTCCCGGCCTATGGGCGACGGCGAGAGCGGCGTGGGGGTTGCGCGCGGCGGCGGCGGCAGCGGCAGCAGCGGGCGGTAAGTGGGGACGCGGCGGCGGGTGCCCGGCTTGGCCCGGCCCGGGCACTGCCCACCGGTCGCCCGTGGCGGGGTTACCCGGGCTGTGTGCGTGTTGTCTGCAACCGGCGGCGCGGGCGGGCGGGTGGGCGGGCGTGGGGCCGCCCTCCTCTGGGTGACGGTGCGTGAGCTCGGTAAGGTAACCCGGGGTTTAGGGTAGCGGCTCGCAAAGCCGAGGTACGAGCAGCGAGACCCAGTGCGGAGCTGCCGGCATCAGCATTCCTCCCTGCCTTTTAAAGTGTCTTTATCCCCCTGGTCTCCGCTGGGATTTACAGCCGTGTAAAGGACGGCCCTTGGTAATGATTAACGCCGGGCGGTGAGAAGCTTGGGTTTAAATAATTACTAATCGTGTTTTGAACGAAGGCTTTTTGTTTTGCTGAAGCAGGTCCCGTCACCTTTGGCAACGGTGACCTTTCTATGCATATGCGAAAGCTCTGCATCTGTGTACAACGTGTTATTAGCTATATACACTATATAATCATGCATATCATTGTGTATAATATATAAATATATAACGCATATCATATAATGTATCTGATATAAAATTATGCCTCTAAATACATTACACTTGGCCTTTTTTGTTAGCCAGGAGGCTGCCTTATTAGTATTTTTAAATTCATTAATTACTTTAAAATTGATTAATTATTTTTAAATTAATTTTTAAATGTGTTATTTAAATTAAGCAGCCTGAGCATTTTGGGCCTGCATATGAGGAAACCGTATGAAAACACACTATGTGCTTAAAACTAATTGATTTATAAACCAAAGGAAAGCTCCAGTGATTGTGTTGCTGGCGTTGCCTTGGGCTGCAGACTGGACTCAGGCAGAGAGGGATGCAGGCAGCTGCCCGTGCTCTTCCTCGAAACGCCCGTCTTAGCTTCTCGTCTGGTACCCACCCGTTGGGATCGCCCCGTGGAGACACACAGTCGCCATCGGATCAGCCCCGTGGGCTGGGTGTTCCCACAGCCCCTTCCTTCCAGGATGTGGCAATTTTAGGTAAATATTGCCTAATTCTGCAAGTGGTGGTGAGAAGGTAAAGGCAGGTGGAAGTGTGGAGCCAGGCTGCTGAGGATCGAGGTCTGGCCAGCTCGGGTGCCTTCGGAGGCCTCTTTGGAGGTCCCACCTGGCACACGCCCATATCACCCATTGCCCAGGGAAAACAGCAGTTTGGGTTTTAATTTTCCACTCTGCTTCTCACGTTGACAGGAAGTAGCTCAAGTGAAGAGGATGGGCTTCCTATTCCTGCTAGGGAAAACTGAAACCAAAAGTAATGCAAGGCAGAGCTTTCCTGAACAACACAAACTGGACTCCCGTTAGAAAAATGGAAATACTGATGTTTTCTTTGTGTAGAAGATGAAAATAGTATTTATGCCTACTTCAGCCTAGGGTATTATGCTATGTTTATAATGCTTGACTTGAAATCCAGAGGTGTCTTGGTTCTTATGTGTATTTTGTATTGAATCTAAGAAGTATTTACGTTATAATGGATTTCAATTTAAAGAACTTGCATTGGTGCACCATGCCCATATTCACATACTTTTAAGGTCTTATAACACATGTAAGCTTTGATTACTATAATTTTAAATTTTATTTGCAAAATAATTACTTTTAAGGTTTTTTTAAAGTAGAAAAACATTCTGAAAAATATTATTGCGAAGGTCCTAACAGCATAATCACTCCAATGATATAGTGTAATTAAAAGCCAGTTGCACCTAGAAGCCTCATCCAGTTACTTTTGCCCCATGGTAGGAGCTGTGCAAATATAGGCAAAAAGGCAGTTCTTGGTCCTAGAGGCGCTATTTGTGAACATAGACAGAAATAATTGCTTAATCAAGTACCTTCAAATGTTCATGTAAATGTCAAATCCACTATAAATTATATTGGTGTCATGGTTCCTCTTTCATTTATGTCTCTGTACTTTAACTGCGGTTAACTGCTATCAGCTGAGCTACTGGGATTAAGGATTTGTGCTTCTAATACCATTGCAAAACAAACAGCAGTTGCCAGCTTGCAGGTGCTCTTTCCTAAAATTAGCTGTTTTGTGATTGAATCTGCTGCAATAGTTTTTATATTTGAAAAAGACAGTAATTTATTTGCATGATGCAGGTTTGGTGGGGGGGTTTGTTTTGTTTTGTTTGCTTTGTTTTTTTCCTTTTTTTCTTTCAAGATATGTTTATGGTACAGTCAGTCAGGGGTAGCCGTGTAGAAAGCTGGAGTAGCATCCCAACTCTGTGTTGCTGTGTTTCATGAAGTATCACCCAGATCCTATCTGAATGGACTTCCACTTCTCTGGTTTTCCCTCGTTCCCTGCCTTGCAGGCAGAGCTGGGTAAACACTGCCTTTACCCTTCAAACCCTATCATCTTTTCATACGTTTCGGAGTTGTTTTCGGACGTGTTTTTCCACCTTGGCTCCTGAAGAACAGCTATTCTCAAGGCAGCACCTTTCACCAGCCCTGCTGTAGCTGCTTAAGCTTCCTCTGTGCTTGCTGCCATGCTTTTAGTGTAGATGCATCGTGGGTCGGACATGAGCCATGCTGTGCTGCAGGCTCCGAGTGTCCCGGGATTTCCCTTCCTGAGCACAGTACCGCACGGAGCAAAACGTGCTGGGGATTTGGGTTAAGCTGAGTAATTCTCAGGCGTAAGAGGAGGTGGAGCATTAAATCAAGCCAGCAGTTGGTAAACATGTTGTGATGTGGCATCTCTGGGCAAACCGCCACCATCTTGCCAGGACGGGTGATGTGACTGATGTAGGGTAGGAGCAATGAACGGATGAGGACCAGAGCATCCTAAGGGTGAAGGCTACATTCCCAGAATTTTTTTTGCAGAGCTCATACTGCTGCTGCTGCACATGAATCTTTTACAAAATAGCTTTTCCCACCCAGAGAGGGTCGTGGCAGTCAGTAATTTGAAGCTTCCTGCATCTGTTCCTAGGTAAGTTACCCTAGAGCACCTCTCCTTGGTGTTCCCCTCCATCCCTTCGGTGGAGAGCAGTGCTCCCTTTGGCCCGAGGGGCTGCACCTGCTGGTACCAAACGTGCTTCAGTGTGGTGTTCCCCTCTCCCTGGTACTGGGGAGCGAAAGATGCTGTCGAGAATATTGATACAGAAGTTGGGCCCTTCTGGCTGTAAAGGACTGAATCAGTCTTGAAGCACTATGTTAATCAATTTTTGTTCCATCACCATCATTTCAGACAACAGAACCTTTCTCTGCTCTTCTAATAGAATTTTTTTAACTTCTCCACAGGAAAGAAGGAAACACTTATCTGGCAGGCTGATTTAAAAAAACCAAAACAACAAAAACCCCAACAACAAATCCCAAAGTAAAAAGGCTGCGAGCATTTGCTCAGCAGCATGGACTGCTGGAGGTGTTCCTTGCTTCCTGGGAGTGAGTAGGTAGGACGGGACAGGTGACAAATTAGGTGTATCATATCTCTGCAATGTATCATGTGGATCTTATTTCCATGCATCTGGTGTCTAGTACGCTTTTGGCTTTTGTAAGTAGAGAAGTAGAAGAGATCTGATTAATTTAAGATATTGTGGGGTTTTTTTCTTTTTCCTTGTTAAATGTTTGTATCTTTTTATTATCTCAAAAAAAAAAAAACTTTTTTATTCTTCTGATACTAAAAATACTAAGAGGAACAGGCAGCTATGTGTCCTACAGGAATTTCTTGGCTTCTTGGCAGGATAACTCTTGGGACAGAGAAGCAAATCATGCTGTAGCTGCCTGTTGACTACAGGGAACTACATGCGCAAGTCTGAGGCATCGTATTTTGGCTCTAGATCTGTTTATTTGTAGCATTCCTTGCTAAATCTCTGTGCAGTACAGCTTGGGCGTGCGTTGGTTGCCTGGATGCGGGTGACCAGTGCCTGTCAAGGGGGCTGTCCAAGGGGATCCAGGACATCTGTATGAGGTTGGCATCATGACACATGACCTACAGTTGATCCACCTTCTTCTTGGGCAGCAGTTGCAGAGTAAGTAGGACACCTTGCGAACATCCACAAAGACACTGAATGCTTATGTTTAGCTATCTGAATCCTATTTGTCCAGATTTCTTCAGGATAGGATCAGTGGGAGATTTAGCAAAACGTAATCCAATAACATAATTGCAGATGGTCCTGCATTTCCCACTGTATTCCTCCAAATGATCCTCTTCTGACTTGGAGAACTTCAAAATAGTATTTCTCTTCTTGAGGTCTAATTAGTGATATGTCTTCATAGAATCCTGAAATGCCTTTGGGGCTTCTGGGACCAGAAACCAGTTTCCTTTTGGACTTTGTTGGGAATATTATATACATGCTGCCTTGCTGATGCTGCAGCAGGAGTTATTTCAAAATGTCTCCCAGTACCACAGGAATTGATCGATACATATGAACCCTGCAAAAGCCTTTACAACTCGTCATCAACCTATGGGCCTGGCCCAAAAGGAAGGAGTTGATCAGTTTGAAAGGAGTTTCCCTTTGCTCCAGCATCTTCACGTGATTGACGTTGTTGGTTGCCGCAGAGTTGTTCAGGAGGATGCATACCATTGAGTTACATTTGTTTAAAAGCAAATAAACCAATGATGTCTTTGTTATGGATCTTCTCTCCAGTAACTCTTGACTGTAAAAAAAAAAAAAAAAAAAAAGAGGGAGAATGCCATTTGCTTTCCACGCCTGCTTTAATGTTTCTTGGTATTAAAGGATTTGTGGCTTAAGAAAATTACTTCTTCCTCTCCCTTTCCTCTCTACCAGAGTTGTCTATGAGGATAAACTCACTTATAGGTATGCCATGCCTCAAAGCAAAATGGATGTGTTGCTCCTGCAACAAAGCATCTGTTTTACTTTGAAGCTGACAATGAGTAATACGCCCTGACCTCCGTGTGTGTGTGTGTGCGCTGCCAACACATCCTTCAAGTTCAGGTTCCTGCCCCACCTTTCCCTCAGGGAAGCCCTATCTGCTCACCTACCTTGCTCCATGTGTACAACAGTCACCAGGTTATAACTTTGTGCCTTCTAATAGCCTCATTGGTTTAATTGCATAATGGTGATGTGTGGTTTTAAATTAGTCATAACTTCAGTATCCGTTTTAATGAGATCTTCAGCTGTCTCCCCAGAGGGGGAAGGCTTTGTTTTCCCAAGAGTGATGTGCCTTTTCCCAGAAGAAATGAATTTCTATTAATGAGGCATGAAAAGGCAGGGTGGTAAGTAGAGTGTTTACAGGGAGAAGGGAAATAGCTGTGAGTCTCGGGCACTGGAGGGCATTTTGATAATGCCAGAGCCTATGACATGCTGGGCATTCGCATGTATAAATAGTCACATTGGCGCAGCGTGTCATTGCAATCATGCTTGCTTTGAGAACAGCTAAATGTAGTAGCCTTGTTTTTCATGGTGTAGAGGAACATGGCCCAAGAATACCCTCACATGTCTTCAGACATGTGAAACAACCAGACCAGCGTTTAATAGCTGTGACACCAGTCGGTCTGCTCCCCAAGAACTCATGACTACGTAGCATTCGTAACGTCTGTCTGCTCAGGGTGAAGACTGGTTGAGGTATGACTATTTGGAGTTGAATCAAAAGGGTTGTTGGGGTGACAGGAAGGCAAATCACTCATTCCAGATGAGATAAAACCCCTTGTCTCCCTGTCTCTGGGGGAGATGAAGGTGGGGGTTCCTGTGAAGGTGATGGGGAGGGCGGCCAGGTGGCTCGCTTAAACAGTCCCTCTACCTCTCAGGGCACGAAATTTGGTTTGGGCAGTAAGATCCAAGAATTAGAGCGGGTTTGTAGCCAGAATGTCCCCTTGGGGATTTTATGAAGAACTGTTTGAAATGCATAATTACTTGCACAGAAACGAAGCCTTCCTAATCTGCTTGTCTGCAAGGAAGCTTCCTGACTGCTATTTCACTCATCGTTGCAGGTAGATTTGGAAGGAAGATCTGATTGACCTGCTGGCCAGGAAAAGGTTGTCTAGACTAGATGTGTAGTCCAAGGCTAAATCTTAAAGTAGAGATGCAAGATTCTCCCCCAGCTGGGGTCTCCCAGTGAGCTTTGCACAGATGAATCGCAGGGATTTAATGCAAACCCTGGTAAGTAGGTGTTAATGGTTCAGGTCAGTTTGCAAAGGAGGCATCTTGACTTTCTCGGGAAAGCTACCCTTCAGTACCTGCACCAAGCCTTCTAACTAATGCAAGGTAACTGTAAAGAGAATTTGGAGTACTGTGGACTATTTTTAAGAAAACATAAAGGTACTCCTCAGGCTTCAGTCAACATACAGATTTTTACCTTCTCTTTGCCATTATATATTTGAATTTAAATACAAGGTTTGAAAAATAGTATGCTGTACTGTAGGAAATGGGTATAAGCAATGATTCTTCCAATCCCTCTAGGCTCTTCAGAGCGAGAGATCTCTTTCCAAGGCAAGTTTTGCATGTTAAATATCTTTTAATAAGAGTAACGAGTCTTCTTGGAAAAAAATACAGCTTTGGGATGTACAGCCCCTGAAGTTTATTGAAGAAGGGCTTGTGAACCTGAGAGCTCATTTCTTTTCTCAACTATACTTGTAATCTGTCATAAAAGGCACCATCTCTGCTTACAGCACTGTCTTGCCTTGCTCTTGGACCATGATAGTGATGACCACTAGTGTGTTTCTGAACACTGCGGAATTACTTTTGTCCACCTGAGGATCACTAGAGCTTCCGTCCCTCTAACCTTGGGTGGTAATTGACTTGTCCTAGGCATCTGAAATATGTCTGTTGGCAGTGTGGAAAATAATTTGGTTTGGCGTAAATGATTACCCATTGACTAGACTTCTAGTAAAGCTTAATTCTAAGGAGCACTGTCTTTTCCCCATAAGCTCAGCTAGACTAGATAACTTTCAGACCTCAAACAGCCTTATTCTTTCTTTAATACAGATAAAATTCTGGTTTTCAGCAGTCAGTTAATAGCTAGCTCTTACAGCTCCAAAAACTGTGTTGTTTTGGAGCAAGATGACAACCATTCTCCTTCCTGTTCTCCTGCTAGACCAATAAAACAGACCATGTCAAGGACAACACTATGTTTATAGAGTGCTTTCCAAGTATGTAAAGCAGTTGCCTGTATATAAAGTGCTGTAGGATTTGAAACTCACCTATAAAGTGGAACACATTGCCAGTAATGGTTGCTTCCATCCCCATTGGCTATAGAAACCCAATTGCATCAGTTCTGCAGAAAAGTTACTGGCAGTGACCACATAGGCTGGATACCGGCAGTGAGGCTTTCTTCTGTGGGTTTCCAGCCGCTGGGGATGTGCGGTAACTGGTACCTTCTGCTCCTGCCTCACCTGGGACGCTCATTTCTCTGTGTTGCCTTGATTGCAGTTTGGTTCTGAGATGGGTGTGTAGCCCTGGGCTGGAAAGCCATTGTCCCTGCAGCATCGTTGTGTATCTGCAAAATGGTAGAGCTGGAGAACATCTCTTGGTGGTTGTCAGGTCCCAGCAGACAAATGATAGACATTTATTATGGATTTGCCTGTAGGACCACAAAGTAGGATTTCAAATACATCCATATATAATGTGTAGGTTTCAACTGGTTTAGCTAAAGGCGTGGCTATGCAAGTTGACATTCTGTTTAAAGACTGCATTGTGCTTTTTTTTTTTTTGCCTCAAGTAAACATTTAAGTAAACCTGCAATAAGCCTTATTTAAACAACACAAACCAGTTTCATCTCAGTCCATTGTTTTCCTATAGGCTTGTAATACAATGTGAACTGACCAGGTTTATAATGAATTTAAATCTGTGCATTCTGTTCATTAGGCCTGCTCCGTGAGTGGGAAGTCTTTCTCCTGCTGAAGTTAGAAATAGTTCTTCAGGCCACTTAGTGGTCTTCTTGAATTCATTGTTGGAAAAATATCACGTGGGTTTGGGCACTGGGAAAGCGAGCTGTGGGCTGTATTTGTCCTGCAGGCATGAAGTTTTCTACTTTAGCTCCTCTTACTGCTTGACCTTGAGCCAGTGTTTGTTCCAGGCTTGCCGGCGACTCTTTTGACTTGGCTGTGAGGGCAGAGCAGTCAAACCCAAGTGCTGCTTTTCTTTTCTTCCTCGCATTTTTGTGTGTTTGTCACATCTCCTGCTGTTCTCTCACAACTTCTGAAAGGAGTTTTCCATACCGGCAAACTACCTCCTGTGCTGAGAGTTGGCCAAGGACTGATGCCAGTCTTATGAAGTTATGGTGCAGCAGTGGGGGTCCATAATTGGAGTGAAAGTAACCAAAATCACATCTTAACATTTAGTGAGCACAAAAGAAACGAGAAGTAGAAAATCCAAGGGATATGGATAAATCACTGATTTTCAGTCTGATTGTCTTATTGGTCAGTCTCATGGAAAGTTCCTCCTGCCAAATGCTGTTTGTTTCTCAGAATTGTCTGCTTTAATTTAGAAGCTATTTACTTCCAAAATATTGTTTTCATGCCACTGTCACAGGCAAGCTCAGAAAGAGAACAAAGCCCGTTGAACAAGCAAGCTGCCCAGTTGAATTCACTGTTAATGCCTTCTTAAATGGTAATTAAGCTGTTGATAGATGCAACTCATGAACTAGTCCAATATATGGGTGCAGCTACACAGATTAACATGTTGTAGTAATGATGGGAAATCTGATGCATTCTTCAGGGGAAGAGAACCTGAAGAGTGAATTGCCTTTGTGTGAGAGACTGGACTGGACACCTGATCCAGCTGGACCATTGTAATGATCCCTCATGGGCTTGGTCAACTTAAAAGACCCAAGAAACACGACTCAGTTTGAACAGAGTTGATCAAAATGGGGTTTTGAGTTTGTTCAGCCTTGAGAAAAGAAGGCTTAGGGGAGAACTTATCACCATGTTCAGTATTTAAAGAGTGGCTTCAAAGAAGATGGAGACTCCATTTTTACAAGGAGTCACATGGAAAAGACAAGGGGCAGTGGGTACAAGTTGCTCCTGGGGAAACTCTGGTTGGGCACAAGAGAAAAACTTTTCACAACGAGAACAATCAGCCATTGGACTCATCTCCCCAGGGAAGTGGTGGATTTACCATTACTGGACACTTTTAAGATTCATCTGGACAGGGTGCTGGGCCGTCTTGTCTGCACTGTGCCTTTGCCAGGATAGGATGGACCAGATGATCCTTGAGGTCGCTTCCAACCTGGTATTCTATGAAAACGCGTGGTGAGCGCGCTGTGTTGACTGCAGTATTTTCTGTCTTCTGCACTGTTTGAGGTGCAGTTATAGAAACTGTTGAGGATCGATCTGTCTCAGGACATTATTACTTAACTATTCATTTCATTTTTGACTGTATTGGTGCTCGGTCTTTCCCAGCCATCTCCTCAGATGCACATCATGAGACTGGGACTTCTAATTCTGTGGTTATGGCCAAGACTATCTCTTTTGCTTCACTTTCCCCTCTCGGTACAAGACCAAGCACCGGTGCTTCCTAGATGGGACCAGGTGGCACGTCACCAAAAATAGCTGTTTTGGGTAGAATAAGGAAATCCGCAGCAGGAAGAAAGCCAAGCTAAACCGCGCAGTGCTAAGTAACAGCAATTCAAGCAGCAGAGAAAAATCGTATCATAAATTGAAAGAGTTTGAAATGAGCAAAAAAAAAAATAAAAATGAGAAATTTCTGGCATGTGACTCAAAATGTTGGCAGGGGGTGAGTTGGGAAGGAAAGGGTCGGGTGATGTCAGCCTCTGCATTTGAGAGACTGAGAGAGAAATGGTGCAAGAAGGCTGCATGGCATTTGCTGACTTTTGCTGTGCTTACTCAGCAGCAGAGATGCAGCTGCCATCAGCCCTTCTCTTCTCGTGATAAGTAAAAGTTATTTATTGCAGAGAGATACCTTGGGGAAGATCATGTTTTTAGGGCAACTTAATTTGATTTAATGCAATGAAATACTCAATTCCTGTAAGAAACACAAAGTTTTGGAAGAAAGAAAAACATACACCCTCTGAACATAAATGCTTCTCCTTCAGAAGCAGCATTTAAGATTTTCCTTAGGATTTTAATCGGTGTTCTGAAATGCTGATACTAAAGTCTCTATTTACAAATCCTTTCTTCTTGGTTTGTAATCCACCTTGTAAAAGTAACGGCTGTCTGATGTGTTGTGTGTAACTGGCATCATATAAAAATATCTAGGGGTGGCTTATCTGTCTGTGGGCGATTCTTGCACTGCCGGCTCTCGTTGGTGTATCTAATGAGATCTGCGTATGGCTTGTGCGCGCACAACATGTGTGTCTTCACTCATCACTTTTGTGACCGAACAGAACTTTGACTTGGAGAGTACTTGGGTACTATGTCAGCAAGTGGTTTTAGCCTGGAAATTACTTGCTTCTTTCCCTTTTGTTTTCAAATGTATTTTTACTGCCAGTGGTGTGCCCTGTTTGTGTACATATCTGTAAGAAGTCTCGTGCTTATCCAGTATTTTCCAAGTTGAGTACGGCTGTAGTTGAAAGGTGATTGAATTTGCCAGATTGCTAAGGTTGCTGCTGCTTCTGAAATTGGTTTCTCCTAGCTCAAGGGATCTCAGAAGTTCTCTGGAGCAAGCATGCTTACTGGGACTTCACCTTGGAGGTCACCAGTGCTTCCCTTTAAAGGCTGCCTCATCTTTTTGTCAGCCTTCTGAAAATGCCCTAGCAACAAAACCTGCAATTATTCATGGTAGGAAATCATTTAGTGTAGTTTAAGCTACCTATTATACACTGTAATATTTGGAAAGAGTAGCAAAAGCAGGCTCATGTGGCAGACCAGCTTGACAGGCTGCCTGGAGAACGCAGGAGCCAGAGCTGAGTGAGACTTTTGAGGGGTCCCCAGGTTGTCTGCAGAAGCTGTGGCAAGCGTCAGCCCTGAGTAATAAATAATTACCATGACGAAGACCAGCATGTACTGTTCTTTCAGTGTCTTGATCCACAATTACCGTTTTCTAGCCATTGCCTAAAAGCCCAAGCTGCTAGTGTTAGCCTTACTGGTATTTTCTGATGCGAGGAAGACCAAAGTAATAGCTGCTCTGGCATCAGCAACCCACCGAAACTGCAGAATATACGTGAAGTCCTTTGGTTGAGTATACGTCTGCAATTTGAGACTGGAGGGGAAAAAAACCAAAAAGAAACCCAAAAAAACCCCTATCTGATCCTCTCTCCTACTGTGAATGGATTTCTTAGTACTTCTTCCTTGTTTATCTTTAGGCTTTTAGAGATTTCAAAGAGGTTTGGCCTGTGAGTCATCCTGCTGTCCTGCAACATGGTATTAACTTGAGGCAATTCCAAGTGTGGTATAATACCACTGTAACTGGAAATCTGTGATTCATACCCGACACTGTAATCCACGTAATGTATTTATTGTGGAGGGGAGAGGGGAGTTCGTATGTTTGGTTAATTTTTTGATTCTCAGGTTTCTCTGAAATGAATGAAGATTTCTTTGATAGGTTTGTGCTGTGTATTTGTTGTGGTTTTTTTTTTTTTAAATGGACCAAATTCATTCTCTTGATAAAACTGATTTTAATAGCTAGGAAGATTGCAACACAAGGGCATGGCTGACTGGGGGAAAAATGGTAACAGAGTGTTTATAGAGGAGACGTCTTATACCTGGTGGCCATAAACAAGCATTTAGCAACCAAATGGTGTGAAATCCTGTAGGAAGAGAGTAGTTACCTAAGCATCTTGGCAGTGGTGGCTGAAGTCAGAATATCACCTGCAGCTGCAAAGGCATGATTTTTGGCAGTGAGTTTCTACATAGCGCTGTGGTTGGAGGGAAAGGTTGTGTGAATTCTGACAGTGGTTTGGAAAGCTCTTGTTCCTGTAAAGGCAATTTAAAGGGTGTGCTTGTTTCCTGCTCAGCAACAAAGCAATTCTGCTGCTGCTGCAATACAACACCGATGGCATGGGTACCTTGAGCCTGGAAAGTGAGATGGATTTGCTTGAGGCGTGCTTTATTTTGTTGGCTTCAGTGAGCAGTCTGCAGACCACCTGAGTGCTGTGCAGAGCTTAGACAAAAATGCTGATGTCTTTCATATTTTTTTTTCACTGTTGACGAGCAGACCCTTATTGTGATTTGCTGACCCCAGGTGTTAAGGTGGACCAGGTGATGTAGAAGGCATCTGTTTATACTGAGGCTGAATTACTCTGGCTTGAGTGGAAGTCCCTGCTTTGGGGAACAGCATTTGAATAAGATTTTTCCTATCAACAAGAGCAGTAGTTCTGTGATGGCCATGTACCCAATTCCTGTAAATGCCAGGCTATGTTATGATGTGGTCAGTTTGGCATCACAGAATGGTATGTTTTATATGTATAAATGTATGCTACCTATGTATAGTCTTCACGTTATTTTCTTCAAAACTGGGGAATAAGTGCTCAAAATGTTGCCTGTTTTTTATACTCTGCAGTTCCAGTATGAGTCACCCTCTAAGTCACTACTGGACTAGATGGACCATTCCATTGATATATACAGTATGGCTGGTCTTATGATTTCAGGCAGTTTTGTTCCATAAACAAGTTAACATTGCTTTCTGCCACTTGTAATCCTTTCATTTGCAACCTGTAATAATATTTCATCCGTGCTTCTTGCTAGCTGTGAGTTAGTACGCAGTGGGGATTTAGCTCCTCCATTTCCTGCTCACTTGCAGCAGCGGTGGCACAGGTGTCTCTTGGGTCCTTTGCTCCGTGCAGGAGTTGCAGGAGATGCTCTTTCCCCAGCAGTGACTTTCCCTGCCAGTGACTGACCTTTCAGAATTAGTCTAGAACCTGAGGCTCCTGCAAATACAATAAATGCTCCCCAAAGAAAATTTGCATTATCCTATCCCAAATCTAAGTACTACTTATGTTCTAGTATGGGATTATTGATTTTATGATAGTCCTTTTTTTTTTTTTAAACTCTCTAGATCTAGCATCTTCTTTTACTACAGCTCTATTCTTCACATCGTCCCTCTCCCACAGTTGCCCCCTGCATGTGTATTTTCCTTGCAAATCCATATGGATGGCTTGCCCTTCAGGAACGTGGTGCAGTCGGGTGCATGGAGGCATGTTCTGCATCAGTGAACTATGTGTACTGATGCAGCTGAACTTTCTACAGGCTGTAGATTAAAATTCTTATAACTTTTTTTTTTAAATGAGTGTTAAGGTAAGCAAAACAAAATGCAGGGAAGACGTTCAAGTATTTAGAGGTTTGTGATCTCTCTCTCTTGGTCACATTGAAGGCCTGAACGAAAGTTTCATTTGATACTGATGATGGGAACAACCTTGAAAGTGCAGCTGAGGACTTTGCTTGTGACTGGATAGGACTTTCAATCATCACTAAGCTCTAAAAATAAATCACTCTTTCCCCATTAAAGCTCAAAGGTGGTTGTTTAGCTGTATGTTTAGAAATGACCAAAGGCGGGTGCATGGATAATTCTTGAGCTGCAGATCAACTTTTATTGCTTGAGGGGAAACTCTGGCCACGTGGAATCTGTGAGTGCTCCCGGAGCAGACAAGGACATCGCGTAGGCCACTGCCCAGCAATGAGGGAAATCATCAAATTTCAGTGCAACTAAACACAGCGATTGGTGGGGTGTCTGGGAGGGCTCGTGTGTGTTTGTGCTGTTGTTACAGCAAGTTGTCATGGGTTTTGTCTGTGATACTGCTTGACTTTTCATCTTTCAGTTTGGGAATGTAGGGGAGAAGTTACTTCCTCTTTTAAGAGCAGTCCATTTGCATGATAAAAAGATATACTCCTAGTAATGTTAAATAATCTGTTTCAATTTAGGTGTTAAAATATAAAATAAACTCTGAAATAAAACATAGTACTTAATAGTATTTTTCTCTTATGCCTAAGAAAAGCACCGCAGTACTTGGATTTGGTTGTTTCCTCCCCCCAATTTTTTTTTTTTAAGGCTACAGGAAGTATGGCAAGTCATCCTACGTAATCTTTTTGCTTTGGGTTGTTGTTGTTGGCAGTTGTGGAGCTGTTCCCTGGTGGTTTTGTTGGTTATGCAATTAAGAACTGTCAGAAACATGTACTGCAAGGAACAGGTGTTATATTAAGTATATGAAACTAATAATAAAAAAAAGTCTTCAGACTGAGTAAGTTTTCGTTCTGCTTCTGATCTATTATCAAAGCGACGGGGCTTTTTCCTAGTCTCAGTAGAAAGCATCTTATCAAAACTACAGATCTACCACTGCCTTTTTTGATTCTTTTTCCCAGCACTGGTTCACTTCTCTGTCAATGGAATTTTATTTATTTTTTTTTAAGAGTAAAAAGACCAGCAACCTTCTGTTTGTCTTCTGAAGGCTGCTTTTCTCCGTCACCGGTATTTTGGGTAGGGTTTTTCTAAAGATAAAACGGCATCTTCTTAAGCAGACAGTTAAACTGTTCTGCTTCACTGGCTTCTGCATGTGTTAAAGAAGTCACAAAATGTAGGTCTTTCTGCCAGACGGAATACTGCATTTAGTATGTTTGCAAGTGGCTGCAGCCACTGCGGTGACTGGGGTGATCTTGGGCTTGCTGGAGTCAGTGGAAAAGGTAGTTTTGGTGGGCTTCCATTTCGTTTTGGGGTTTTTTTGGGGTTTTTTGGTTGTTTTTTTTTTTTAAGTTACTTAATGAGAAAACAATGTATTTTAAATATTTTAGGTCAGGTTTTTGTGCTGAAATATTCATTTTAGTCATTAAATATTTAAAATTGCCAGGGCTGTTTGGAGTTTAAACTGATCTTTCTAACCTGCACCAGCATGTAACTTGGTCATTAGAAAAACAGATGACAAAATGCAGTGTGTTACTGCAGCCTTGTCATTCACCAGCAGCGTCAGGAATGAGGTATTTTGGGCTTGCATAATCTCTTACTTTAAATCAGTTAAAAGAGAGGAGAGAAAGAAGCTGCAGAATATGATGGAATGAAGAACTGGGGGGGGGGGTGTGAATAAATTATTGAAATGCCATTTTTAAAATAAACACAACACGTTCAACCAGAGCAGAATGAGGCAGGGAGTGGGGGGGGGGAAACACCAAAACTATATAGATAGGCTTACAACTGCACCCAATGGGGACAGATAGCTGACAGAATCCTAACAGCCCAAGCCCTGCACGGTGTTTTCAGTGGTGTGGGCTTGCGCTCTCTCTGATAGGTAAAAGCCATTTATCTCCCCCAAAAGGGAAGCTCCAAAGGTACCTCTATATTAGCAGCAGTTACAACTGATGAGCCAAATTCTTGCCCTCCCCCCCCCGCCCCCCCCAAGCTTACAGAGCTGCTGATCCCCTGCAGCAAGAAGCGTCCAAGGTGTCTTCTGCACCTTCAGCCCAGAGCGTATATGCCCATCAGGCATAAATATATTAAGTAAAAAAAAAAAAAAGAAAATTTATTGGGAGTGTGTTTTTCAATATTCCTCTATGCTTTTATCAGTGCCATCCTAGCTGCAGAAGTGAAATGGTGGCCTTATCTTGATGGAGACGGGAACCGTACTGATGGCACTGTTCAGGATGTCTGAAGTCCCGTGTATGGACATCTCTGCTTGGAGACAGAGTATCCTATTTTTGGTATCACTGATCCTGTAGAAATTTGTCAAAGATGTGTTTGTTCCAAAATAATTTCCTGGTCAAAGAAATACACGCGTGGTTATCTTTGTGCTTTTTTTTATTAAAATAGGTGGAGTTGTAATACACGCGTGGTTATCTTTGTGCTCTTTTTTATTAAAATAGGTGGAGTTGTAATTTGGAAGTTAGGTGTGTTTCGAAGAGGCATTGGGCAGGGGTGGGGTTTCCAGGAGTCCTTAGCTGGGCTTGACCTAAATATATAGGTGTATAGTAACAAGAGCTGCTCCAAGCTCTGTGTCACTAAACCTTAGCAAACCACCTCCAAAAAGGTAGCGATGTGTCTTTCCTAGTCATGTGTGAACGCTTTGCTGACAACAGCTGCCGAGGATTGCCGAAAAAAGCTGCAAAATCCACCTTTTTTTTCCAAGGCCGAGGTGCCAGCCCAGAGAGATGCACGGGAGGGTTTTGCTCAGCTTCTCCTGCTCCACCCTGACCACGGGGTGTCGTACGCCTGGGGTGAATCATAAAATGTGTTGGGTTGGAAGGGACCTTTAAAGGTCATCTAGTCCAACCCCCCTGCAGTAAGCAGGGGCATCTTGAAGGAGGGATCCTGCTTGGGTCCTCTCCCTTTGGGAAGAGGAGACTGATGTTTAAAAGCTGAGGAAGCGGCAGGATGTTTTTGTGGCTGGGGGTCTGTGTAGGTCTTTGCTGGCAGTGGCCGGGTGGCGTGTGGTGGAGGTAAAGGGGGAAGGCAAATTGCAAATCCTTTTCCCATGGCGGTTGTTTTTGAGCAGGCGATGTGTATGTAAGCTAGCAAATTAACAAAGCTGCCCTGCTTTTCCTCTGTGGGTGCCTGTCCTGAGCAAACCCACTGGTTTATGGGGCTGCTGAGGTAGTTAAAAAAAATTACCAGGATTTCCAGTGAAAAACCAGGTTTAAAACATAGGTGGGATGTTTTGATTTGGTCTAATTATACGCTCCCCTACAGGGAGGCTTTTAAAACCGTGGATGCTGTGAATTGTAGCCCGAGTTTTCTCTATCCTGCAGGATCCAAACAGTTTGTCTCTCTGCTTATCTCCGTTTCAGAGAAACGGTTGAGAGGGGCTTTTGATTCCGCTGACTCAGATGTTTTAGCATCTCCTGGACGTCAGTCGCAGTCACACAGACCTGTGCCCGGGGGGGAGGCAGGGGCAGCACCGCTGGGGCTGTGATTGAGCACGGGGGATGCTGGCTGCAGGGACCACTTGGGAGGGTGCCCTGGGGCAGCTCTCGGAGCAATAAAGAAAAGCTCTGATTTCCAGACATGGACAGGCATCACTGCACTGTCACGTACAACAAATATCCGCGGAAGGGGACTAACACAGTGTTTCTAAAATGGGGTTTTTATTTTTTTTTAAACGAATGAATTCGTCAATATAGTTAACACAAGCATATTTTCTGATATATATGGCACTGAGCCTGACTCTTTCCACTGTCTACTAACGTCTAGCAAAAGTGATAATGACCTTCAGCTAACTACTAAATGCCAATCTGATGTCTGTTTTGTTTTATTTTTTTTCAGGTTGATTTTTATTTTAATACAAACCAGTGAAGATGACGCCAAAACATGAAAAGCAAGTAAGTCACGTCTAAGCTTTAATAAAAAGGGATTCTACTTTGGTGGTTGTGGATTGAATTTCATTAAGGTTCACGTGGACCAGGAAAGATTGGTTGCATTCTTCATGCTTTTAATTGCCAGGCTAGAGAATATTCTGGAGTGATGTAGTGCCAGTTCCTTCTGTTAAAGTTTGATGAAAGAATCAAATATTCATTGGATTACAGAGAAGGAGAGTAAGTGACTCTGTGCATAAGGGGCTCAGACACTGAGACAGGAGAGGACTTGGATTTCGGTCTTGTCTCCATCAGTCTTCAGGTTTTTTGTAGGACGTAATGGCTGGAGCTGGGTCTGAACTCTGATTACCAGATGCACGGACCCCAAGAATCACACTTGCATGTTCTCTTCTGCTCAGTCCCAATGAACATCAAAAGTTTCAACAAATTATTTTGTCTCAGCTGTTAGTCTCTTAACAGCCTTACTACTCAGCGTGCGTGGAGCGAAGATGCCGACACTCCCAGCGTGAAAAGCCCCACGTCCTTTGTGGTTGATCCTTTTACTAATAGGCAATCTGATGGGAAACTCTATTTTTCTCAGCAGCTTTGCGGAAAATGACTCTTTGGGGGTTATTGACTAATCAGATGTGTAACAGTGGCACCGTGGAGCATGAGGTTATCACCTGCTGTGGTCCTGGGCACAGGCATTGGAGTTAAAATGCAGCTGGAATGATTAATGCAAATAATCATCCAATGCGAGATTATTTTTATTTGTCCTCCTTGTGGTAGATTTTTTCCCTCATATTAAAAATAGATGTTTCCATGTCAGATTTCCTATTTTCCTAATAGGAAAAGGTTAAAAGGAGACTTCTCAGAAACAGTTTTTGTGCTCAAATTCTATGTAGTAGAGCTTTTGGTTTATCCTTGTCTCTGAGCAATCCATTGCATTGTGCAGAAATATTTCCAACAGGAGAAAGGAGGAGGGGGGAAGAAAAAATTAAAAAAAAAAAAGAAAAAGACTTCTTGTGTTTGCTTTATCTGCTTTTATGGTGTATTCTTCCTTTTGAGGCAAATCCAAATGGGAACGTTTCAGTTTTCAGTGCTTGTGTCTACATGACCTCGGTGCTGCCCTTTTCCTCTGCTGTCAGCGCTCCTGTTCTTTGCGTGGAACTGGAACCACGAGGCTCCCTTATGGCCTCCCCGTAAACCGGGCTTGGGGGACACTTTGGCCATTTTGTCATTTCTGTGTGACCCTAACTACTTGGACTGCTGCAAGCCTCGAGGACGGGGTAGCAAAATGCCACCGGTGCCATCCGTGCCTGAAGTTGCTGGCACAGAAATCACAGCCGTTTTAGCCAGGAATTAAAAGGCACATCCAGCCAGAGAAGCTGCTCTGCTGATTCCTGCTCGTTAAGTAGCGATGACCATTTTTTGTACCCGTTACGACTACTGTGGGTGCAGGTTTGAGGTTCTTCATGGGATGTTAGGGCTAGCATGGCTACTGTGATTCATATCAAAGCTACAGTGCTAGCAGTTTGGATAGGAAATGCTTTGCTTATGAATGTAGCTGTTTCCAGGGAGAAGGAATAAATGGTGATGCCACTTTCTCCAGCAGCTTTCTGTTGAGTCCGTATTGTTCCCAGTGCAACAGGCCTTCATGACCAAGCTTGGACACTCTGAACTGTCAGCAGCCATTTCTGGTTTTGAGAGAATTTTTTGCACTGAAGTGTTACAAGAAACATGTCATTTTTGAATGCATGATAGACATGCATGTATTGTGCCCCTCAATTAAAAAAACCAACCAACCACAAACCCCATACCGATACCAAAAGAAAAAGTATATATAATGTGGCATAATAACTAGATCTGCTATTCTGGAAAAGACAAGCAGAACTGAGTGGGAGGGGAAGAAGACACGCTGAAAAGGATTGCAGATGACGAAAGTAGAAAGTCCCTGAAATCTTGGCTGTCTTCAGGCTCTGCTTCCCAGGTCGGTTGTACGGCTGGGCTGCAACACAGCCTTGTGACAAAAGGTGACGTTAGCCTTCATCTGGGCTGTGGGTGGAAGAGGTCAGCCTCCCCTCCCCTAGGTGAACAGTGCATTACTGCGAGATAGGCACATCTGTTGAGGGTATCCTAATTTTTGTAGGAAGACGAGGGGAGCAAAGGGAGTATATACAGAGGAGAAGGGCAATTATTTACCCAAAACTGCTGTAATCTGGCGACTCTGATGGTGAACGCAAGGTGGACTGAGCATACAACAGCAGTCCCCCAGAGAAATATTCTGCCACCTAACTCTTCTTGGTCCTTAACATAGCCTATATGTGAATATTGGCCTTTACAAGCCTACTTTTATAGGGATGGGGAGGCATAAGCACCTCTTCTGGCAGTCTGTCGGCATCTATACTGGGCAGTTAGGGCTGCTTTGATTAAATCAATATTGTTGTCCTAGTGGGGTCTTGTATCCTGGAGAAGGCTTAAAGGTCAAAAGAGAAGGGATGGTCTAAGTGTGCAATGCCACTGTTCCAGAGCAGCAAAAAAAATCTAACGGGAATTGGGATTAGGGCTTTCAGGATTCAAGATGTTTATAGAGGAAGTAACCATAGATGTTGAGAAAGGCTGTACATTTTTGGTTTTTTTTAATTTTTTTTTTGTTGCTTAACATTCATCTTGCTTCATTCTGAACTCAAATTCAGAACAAAGGAAATAAAGGGGGGGGGGGAACAACAAAACAAAAATCCACCCAGTCTTCTGCTGAAATCCCGGTGTTTCAAATCAGAGCTGACCCTGACTGTGTGTGAGGGCTGCAGTTTGCTGAGGTGCTCTGCTGTACCGCAGATCATTTTCACTCTGGGCTCGGTGATGTGCTGCCTGGACACCCACCTGCCAGAGCAGGTCTCCTTTCTTCTGTAGGTAGAGTCTGAAGGGTGCTTGACTATGCTCAGTATTGAAACTGTGACTGTGTAATTGGAAATTAAAAGTATACGTTTTTTTTTTTTGCTGTAAATGACGTGATCCGGCATGACTTGCAAGGTAAATTAGCATGGTCTGGGATGATTTGCAAGGCGAATTTTGATGATTAGCATGGCTAACACAACCCTTTATCGTAATATTTTGGTATAGTGGGGGTTGAAAGAAGCATTTTACTTCGAAGATTATTTTGATTCTGTACAAAGCAGAGGGTTATAGAAGGTTATTTGGAAATGAAGTCATTTGGGGAACCTGGATAGGAGGAAGGACAATGAGAAGCCAGTGAGGCGGTGGGTGCGAGGAAGGGGACCGAGGTTAAGTTATGAGCAGATGTGACTCCTGGGCTGCAGCAGTTGCAGGGTAGGAGAGAGATGTGTCCCATTTGAAGCTTCCTGGTGTAATTCCTCTTCTTCCAGCTTGCGGGACTGATGCATTCAGTGCTCAGGAGAGAAAAGCAAGTATGTGTAGGAGAAGTGATTGCAGCTCTGGGGAGGAGTGGGACACAGGGGAAATAGGAGGCTGGGGAAGACAAAAACTTGGGAGAAGATAAGACTATGGGTATGAAAAGATGTTATAGTGGGTCCAAAAGTCTGCTGTGTCTATATATGTATGCTAAATATGATAGACGGTGAGGCAGGTGGAAAAAAAACCAGCACGCTGTTTGAGGGGGAGTAACTTCCTTGTGTCTCCCACTAGCATTTTTGTAGAAGTAAAGGCATGACCCTCAGGTGGTACAAGCGATTGCAGCTCTGTTCGTTTGTTCCTCTTGTGCCACGTTGGCATGGGGTTAAGAAGCTGCAGAGGAGAATCGGGCCTCTGGTGCTCTTGGGTGAGGAAAGAAGCAGCAGAGATGGTGGGAGCCTCTCAAACAGGGTTTCTTGGGCGACGTGCTCGTGACACCCCCCAGAAGGGTTTCAGGCAATAATGTAGAAAACGCCCCTGTGACTAGGAGCTGGGCTAAGGGACATGAAACCGTGGGCTGTATCCAGCCATCAGGCCACAAGCTCCCCATCCCTGAAGCAGTGCCGCCTGGAAATCAGCGTGGTAAATGATTTATTCCAGACCATGAGTGTCTCCCTGACATGTACACAGTGCAGTGTGACTGTTCAGGGAAAAAAAATAAAAATCTTTTCCATCCAAGGTTGTCATTGTTCTCCTGTCGGTCCGTTGAAGGTTGCTGGTGGCACGCTGAAGTGTGTGTGTGAGAGAGAAGACTTTGGCTGAAGAGGAAAGATTTCTTCTCTGACATCTGTGGTTTGGGCATGGAGAGACACATTTTGAGAGCTTCCTAGTTCAAGATTTCTTGATTTGTGCAAAGTCATACTAAAATAGAGTGTTATTTAACCAGAGACGCTGTCATTCCTCCCACAGCCGATTCCTGAGCCTGGAGATCTTGTGCAGTGCCTTCCTCTCGGGGGGAATATACCTACAGCTTAAAATGATGCGGTTTTCTTTAACTGAGTCATTATTTAAGTGGTTGGGTTAGCTCTTTGGCTGAGTAGCTTATTTAAGCAACTGAAGTAGGGCAGCCTATTCATGTCCTTGGGAAATAGCAGGTAGTTGGGCACACTTTCAACCTTTGTATTTTAAAGAGGTCTTTTCCATCTCAGTATGAACTCACAGATTTACCTTTTTTTTTTTTGCTTTGGTTTTGTTTTTTTTTAAACATGATACAAGTTTTCACATGGTCATTAGCTAAGGATACTTGGAAGCATGTAATTCTTCAGCCTGTTCCAATTCCTCTTAGTGATGCCCAGTTACATGGCAGTGATGCCCACAGGCCTCATACTCCTTCAGGATCCCTCTAAATTATATAAATGTAGGAATTAAAAGGGAGTAGACTATATATGACAACTTCTATGACAAATACTGTATACCATTGTGCCCCCAAAATGGGGAATTGCGCTCTGCAGTGTGTCTGTGTTGCTTCCTTGGGCAGGTTGATGGGCAGACTGGGATAGCGGAGCCCAGGTCCTGCATCCTTGGGTGTACTCCGTGGATTGAGTTCCTGGTGTATCAGGAAGCGTATGTGGCAGAGGAAGATTAATCACCTTCCATACGGCATCCGGGATGCTAGGCTTGAGACCTTGAATTCCCTGTGTTGAATCTGTGTCCAGGGCAATTAATAGCAGTATTTTCCTTTTCCTTCTCCTTTTCCACTGTGCTGGAGCGACTCATTTGGGGCATAGAGATAAGGCAGTTCTTCAGCTTCTTGTGGAGGTACCGAGCACTTACATCAGATCCCTGAAATCAATGGGTATAAATACTTGATTAAAAAAACCAACATAGGTACAATAGCAAAAGAAATTTAGGAGCTAATAAAATGCTATATGTATGTATTGGGTACATGAAGCAGGTTTGTAACACATTCATCGTGAATGTTGACTGCAAGGGTGGGAAAAGCCTAAAATACCTGCCTAGTTCTGTTTTATGTGCGTGACTTTGAATGTTAGGTTTTTGGTTTGTAGCTACTGAAATCACCAAATCTCCAATGCATGAAACATGTGTGACTTCTCACAGTATTACTTAATCTGAAATATTCTTTTTCAGCTAGCAGTTTGGCAAGGAATTTCCCGGACATGTGGTGTAGCTCAGATGATTCATTGCTTTTTGCTTCTCCTTTTATAGGGTTGCAAAATTCAATAAAACAGCAGTTCGGCTTTTAATCTGAGCGCAGTAGTTTGTGGAAAAGCAGAGCAATCAAGAGAGTCTTTCAGGCTCCCTTTGTCTTCTTAAATTAATTGCTTGATTTTTATTATGCACTTGCAGGAATTTGTAACTGTCTTGGTGAGAGACCCCAGGACGCAAAAAGAAGACTCATGGCATTCTTACATAGACTACGAGATATTTATTCATGTAAGTATCAAAAAACATCGGCAAAGATTCTTTGGGCTCTTACTGCTGTTTCTGTCCAAGCCAGGATTCTCTTTGGGGTATTAGTGGAATTTCTTTATACTGCTTATGGGAGGCTGGAGGATATTATTCTACTTTTAACAACTGAGATGCAGTGGAGCAGGTAAGGTGGGTTGGCCAAAGGCGGTGCAGAAGGTCTGTGGCAGAGCTGGGAGGTGAACCTGGTGTGTTCACACGCGCACTCCACAATGTCTTGCAACAGAGAGTATTTTTAGCTCTAGTTATTAACTAGAAGATTGTCATAGTCAGTGATGTTTTACCGTTATAGAAGTAGTTTCGTCTTCAGGTATTCATGGGAAAACAGCTTTCTTTTCCAGTAATTATTTGGTTATTTTTACTTTAAATTCTTTTTTTTTTTTTTTTGGCCAAGTTATTTGATTGCTGCAGTGTGGTTTTTTTCAGTGTACCTTGACATTCCTATTATGCTAGTTTAGTGGTGCTTGGATATGTGAAGTAACTACATCTGGGTTTCTGATTGTAGTCTACCATATGTCAATGGGAGTGCGCTTAGAACTACTGTTCTCTTGTCTCTTAAATCTGTCCTATGCATAACTTTTTGTTGATTATTCTTCTTTGGTGGGTCGCATACGGAAGGAGTTATCCTAATTTCACAAATCTAGATCCAGGGGCTTTAATAGCAATGTAAAAAAATAAAAATAAAAATTTTGTGAGGCGTATCAAGTGAAGAATTTGAGAGCACCGAGTTACATGATTAATGCTTGGCAGAGGACCGAAAGCATTTCCTTCCTGTGTGGGAGAGTTAAGCATTCAGGGTAATGAGAGCAAGCAGTCAAATGATGGCTTCTTACATGTCCATCGTGACAAGTGCTTCTCTCCTGTGAGGCAATCGGAACTGTGAAACGTTCACATTTTGCAATGTGGTTTAAGTGCTGGTTCCAAAGCAATTATATTTTTGACCTCTGGTTGATAGAAATTCTGTAGGTTTGGCGGGGCGGGTGCTGTACTACTGTTTCACGGATGTTGGTGCTTCTGGAGAGCTGGCTTCCTCAGCGACTGGTAAATTGGGATGGGGTCATTTAGACCCAGTGTTACGTGATTCAGGGCTGGGCACCTCTGAAGCTGATAAGCATCAGCTCAGCTTCCAACCGTCATAATGCCAGGGCTTTCAGAGACCAGGTCTCTAGGTCAGTCCTACCATCCAGGCTTCTCCATGGATTCAAAAATCTTGAGTCTGCCAGGCTCTTGGACCAGCAGGATTCCTCTTCTGCCCAGCACCTAGAGCACTTGGCTTCTTAAACTGTGTAGTATCCCGGACACTCGTCTATTCCAGAAAGCTGTTGTCTTTGGGCCCTCTACAATCTGCTGACTAGGAGTTGTGGCTCCTGGCAGGGGATCCAGGATGGTTGGACTGCAGGCAGATTTATACTGCAGTCCTCTTTGGCAGGTGGGGTTTCATCTAAATGTCTGCTCCACAGTAAGATTTGGCAGAAGCATTTAATTTCCGTGAATTGTTTCTCTTTTGATGAATTGGCGCTTCATTCTAGTGGACTAATAGTGTTCTGTGGGAAAATTTCCAAATGCTGCTACTTGCAGAGAGCAGTCACAGGGGTTTCTTTGATTTGATTTAAGTAGGATTGCACACTGGAAGAACTTCGTAGCTAACTGGCCTGGTTTTGGCTGGATTGGCCAATCAGATGGACCTCCCCCCCTCCTTGGAGAGGAGAGGAAGAGATAAGGAGATTTACGAGTTTAGAAAAAGAACTAAACTACTTTAATGAAAATAATAATAGATATGAAAATAGTAAATAATAATAGAATAATAAAAATTAAAGAAAAAAGTATACAATACGTACAAAACCGTATCCAGCTGCCAGGATGACGATCGCGTCACCAGCAGGCACAGGGAAAGTCCCAGACTGGAGTCAGCGATGGACAGGAGCTGAATTCCGGAACTAGAGTCAGGAATGCTGGGATCGGGATCAAAGGCAGACGAACAGACAGGGTCCTCCTCAGACGTCGGCCACTGAAGAAACAGTGAGCCAGAGCAGCCTTGCCCCTTTGAGCTCTCAGCTTTTATACTGAGCGTGATGCATTGGGATGGAATACCATGTTGGGCAGTTTTGGGTCACCTGTCCCATCTGCTCCTCCCTGCAGGTGGGTCCCCTCTATGTTTCTCTGCTTCCAACCCTCTAACGGGGCAAAACAGCGAAGTTAGCTGACCTTGGTTGTTATCGCAATAAGTCTAAGCAAGAGCCTCTCTGGATACCATTCCTTGGTATAATCAGGTCTTATCACTCTGAGAGTGAAGAGTTTCTGAACAACATGCTGTTAATTTCAGAGTTTAGTCGGTTAGAAGAGGCCCAGCTAAAAAGTAAAATTACAAAACAGAAAATTGGTTCTGTTTTACCTCAAACCAGGACACTAACTCTTTGCAGGATTATAACCAGAATAACAAACGTGACTTACTTCCCTGCAAATATTGGCGTTACCTGCTGAAACTTTCTTTCTGAGGTTTTTTTTTTTCCTGTTACTGCAAGTTGCACTATGATCCAGATCTCTTGCTTTGAAGAAGGAAAAAAAGAAAAAAAAAAAAAAAAAAAAAGCAATGAAAAATACTTCCCTGAGAAGCAGCAGAAACTGTCACCAGTCTTGTCTGAGATAAAGCACAGTTCTTAACCTAACCTGAATTCATGTCAAGCTTTCCATTGGTGTCTCGGGGATTAGCATCTCGGATGTGTTTTTAATACCATGCCTGCACCTTAGTTTAAGCTGATTTACAAAGTAAAATGTTTTTTATTTCCCAACAGACAAACAGTATGTGCTTTACAAGGAAAACATCCTGTGTTAGAAGACGCTTTCGAGAATTTGTTTGGCTTCGACAGAGGCTTCAGAGCAATGCGGTGCTTATGTGAGCAACTCTATATGTGGCTATTCGATAATCTGTCAGTCATGGAAGGGGAGGATCGTTTCATCTTAGCACTGAGAATTACAGAAATCGGAGCTGGAAAGCGTCCTGTGTTTCTTACTAGCATGAGTTTATTTGTATAAGGTGTTTTCTCTGTGTTAAACCCAGAAGAAGGTGGTTTGTACTGATAGCCTTTGTTTGGTGAGCCCCCCTCTAATTTCCAACAGATTTGGTCTGTGTTTCCCTTTGCTACGCAGAGGCAGCAGAAACAGCGCTGCGGTGTGGGTGTATGTACCTCCTCTCTGTGCTTTTAGGACATGCTTGTGGTGAGACACTGGAACAGGTTGCCCAGAGAGGTGGTGGAGGCCCCATCCCTGGAGACATTCAAGGCCAGGCTTGATGAGGCCCTGAGCAACCTGATCTAGTTAAAGATGTCTCTGCTTACTGCAGGGGGGATGGACTAGATGACCTTTAAAGGTCCCTTCCAACCCAACACATTCTATGAGAGACTCAGGCAGACATGCATGCAGACGTAACAACTGGACCAGAAATACCTGGTTTATTTATTTTGCCCTGTGAGGTGTGTGAGAAGCCCTCCAGTTTCTCAGCCTCACGTTCCCAGATTCCCTTTCATGAGCTTCTGGAACGTGACCCGTGAATTTCACATACTCGGGGTTGGCATTTGCATATTGCATTTCTCTCAGCTGTTTCAGATGTGGTTTTAACTCTGCGTTTGCTTCTCGTTTATAAAGACAGTTACCTGAACTGCCATCTAAAACTCCCTTTTTCAATATGAACAATCCCCATCATGTGGACCATCGCCGGCAGGGTCTGCAAGAATTCCTGGAGAAGTAAGTACAGCCTGTGCTAGAGATGTTGGCATTTTTATGATGTCATCAATTTTCTGGTTTAAAATAGCTCATCTCTGGTACTTGAGAGCCACCGTGTGGTCATCTGTACATGTTACACATTTGGCTTGCTTTTTTATTTGCAAAGTCATATTTCATTCATGTGACTTCAGCTCTATTGGTTGTAAGGAAACGTCAGTTGGGGCTTTTACGTTCTGCTTTCGTTGCATTTTTGTTATAGTTTGGGATTTATGTCGCTCTGCAATTGTGTACTAAGGTTGGGAGATCTTTCACCGTGGTGTCTATTTCTAGCTTTCAAGAATGAGCTAGATATTCTCACGCAAAGAAACAGACTTCTCTCCCTCTTTTATGTTCATGGAAAAATCAGTGTCTTTGTGGGCTAAACCGCTGGGAGCCTGGGGAAATTCGCTAGTGGGATTTCCGAACACAGATATTTCCTATAATGGCAACTACTCCCACTAACACAAACAGGTTCTAGCAGCTGTGACCACTTCCAGTACAGCTGCAATCTGTGTGAAATCATTCATCTGTGGGGTTTTGTAAAGGGTCAGTGTAAGTGCATAGAGTCTGACCTGCCTCACAAGGGCGGACTGTATGAGTTTCTGTAGTGCATCCCTCGGTCCCCCTGCTGCAACCACATCACCTGCGGTGGCAGGGACCCTGTTGGTGTAATCTTCTGCTTTCTGTGCCGTACTTGCAGTGCCCTGGCACTGCTTGGACTGAGAGCAGGCTGAGGGCAGGGGTTGTGCGTGCGTTTGCAGGCTTTCTTTAGCCACTGCTCGGGGTAAGGGCACAGGGAAACGGTGAGTAGAGACCTATTCATCTTCCTTCGGTATCGGTGTTTCCATCAATCAGAACTGCATACGCAAAGGGAAAAAGCAAATCGTTTCAGTAGGCTTTAAGCCTCGTGGTCAGCGGGTAGAGGAATATTGGACCTGCTGTTTTTCCAGTCACTGTGATATAACTATAAACCTTCCTAGCCGACAAGAAATCATTGGTCCTGAGGTATATTTGTTAGGCTTAGCAGATGAAGGCAAGGAGAGCTAATCACTGCAGGAATAAAATTTCTGTATACAGTTATATAGGATCTGTGGCCAAAAGGGTAGCCAATAAGTACTGGATGAAGGTGTGTGAGACAGGGAAGGGAAAGCGGAAGAGGATCAGAGGGGTTTTTTCTGCACCTCAGGAAAGAAAGATGGGGAAACAGTGTGATTGTTCTTCTAGAGGCGACATTAGGGGTCAAGCGAAGGGTATGGTAGTTCAAATCCCTGGGTCAGAGCAGTTCTAGCTTACCTCTGCTGCCCCATGGAGCAGTGCATTTCCAAAACCACTCTCGCTTTAAAATGGCAAAGAGACCAATCTGGTAACAAGGTACAGTATTTCAGTACTAAAATATTTACAACACTGACTGTGCTTCAGAAGGCCAAACACAGAGGTAGGTTCTTAAAGCACATCCTCACTCCCCCATTTTGTGGATGCCTGTAACTTATATGGGTACTGACAGCAGAAAGTGACAGCGTGTGGAGCATTTTACCGTGCTGCTGTCAGTCCAGGGGTGGGGAAAAGAGGTGTCTCTGTTGTAAGGTAATGATTTAAATGTTTGAACTTGGATGCTGTTTAGAAAGGTGTCAGCTTTCTCTCAGCCCCCGGGAATAGTTGGAAGGAATTTTCAGAGGCAGGGTTGTGTTGTGATGGATTGGCTTGGCACCTTCTGTGCTGTACCATTGCCCTCTGCTGGCTGGCACCTCGCTGCTGCCGCTCCTTGCAGAAGGCACCTTTTTACTGGCTCAGCCAGGCTGCCGTGATGCTTTTTTTTTTTTCTTTTCCCTTTTTTTGTGAGTCTGAACCAAAAGTTATGATTTCTTTCTCTTAATTTGTGGAACTCATTGACAAGCATGTGTGTCTGTATGTGTGTATGTATATGCGTGTATGCTACACCTTCTGTAGTGTGGCAATGCCAGGGGAAGCAGGAGCTCCCTGGTACGTTAATTAGGAAGGGGTAGGAACGGAGCTAGAAGGTAGCTGCGTGGGGTGGTGAGCTGCAAACCAAGTGCTCCGTTCGCCCTAGCAATGATGGCAGTCGCCGTGCACAAGCTCACAGCCCCCCTGGTGTTTCTTTGTGACAGTGGGCACAAGTGGGATTTGAGCCTATGTGGACCTGTCAAGGGAGAGATTCCCAGGTAGCGTGTTTCAAATGCTCACACATGATGCAGGAGGCCGAGCCCCTCTCTGCAGTCAGCGCCTTGTGGGATTGTTGGGACCCAAAGCGTCTCTGAAATGGAGTTTTAGATCTTTCACCATCTCAGTTTGTGCCCATTGGTGTAGCGTCTTCCCAGGCAGGAGCCACATGCCCGAGGAGTAAGGATGGAGCAGCTGGAGGCTCTCTGGTGTTCAGCTCCGGGCCCTGGGAGCTCCTCTGTATCACCTGTACGTGGATGGCTGTGAAGTTTTCTTGTCCTCCTTCTCGTGTCACCCCAGGACAAGTTAGCACGGGGTAAGGTGCCTGCTCAGAGCCCTTGTGAAGCCTCTCCGTGCTGAGCACAGTAGCGTGAGAATCAGGCCAACAGCTGGACGCTAAAGCAAAGCCCTGGAGTTTGGTGAAATCTGGGAACAGGTGTCCCATTTTGATTTGGCTTTACTGCACAAATGCAGGGTAAGACCTGCTTGTCTCACAGGTTATTATCTCTGAGTGATGAAGAGCTGTAAAGCTCACTTCTTGTCTGGCCATAATTTAATATTTCAAGAGGCCATTTGCATTAACGGAAGTCAGCTAGCCCCTTTTCAATTATGAATTACTTGGTAAGAATAAGGAAAATTATGTGTTTTTCCTGGTAAGTATCCTTATACCTTCGAGGATGTCTGTAAATTTGCAAGAAAAGCCTGTTCTTAAATTAGAGTGCAAAATTAAAACACTGCCTTATAATATTAGGGTCTGTAATATCCTCTTTGCTTTCATCCCTTTGTAGCTGCACAGGTTTAACTTTGGGATTTAGATTACCTTCACAGCAGATCATTTGGGTTTTCTTATTAGAAAACCAATTTTTAAAAAATGTTTTAAATGAAGTTGGGTTCAATCACTGACTTTTCTCTTTTTTTATTGAATACAGTTGGTTCCAAAAAATTATGTGGCTTAGGAAAAAGGATTAGTCTTCAATTAGTTTTCAAATGTGCGATTTATGATGGGGTGGAGGGCATAGGAAGAGTTCTGAGAAATGGAGCGCTCGGATCCACAGGAGATGAAGAGCATCCCTGGTGTCGCTGCTCGGGATAGCTGTGCATCGGGCTCGCTTGGTGCTGGAGCAAGGAAGCCACCCAAAACACTCCTGCCCAAGGCAGAGCCATTTCCTGGAGGTGGCTGGGGGTTTACCCCCCCCCCCCCCGCCTTCCTCACCTTCCCCACCAGGGTCCCGCAAGCAGGAGATGGGGCAGGGTTGGAGGACGCTCTCATGGAGGTGTCTCCACTGGGTGCTCTCGCAGGGATCCAGAGAGTGGGCGACTGGCTCCACATGGGACAGATGCCTACCTGTGGGGGCATGGATGGCCATGGGGCAGGTGGGATCTCCTCGGGCGAGTGGTGGCTGCCTCTTGCCAATGGAACCTTGGTAGTATTTCCTGTCTGGTGAGTGAAGTGAATAATGCCTAGCAGGCGCATGTCACTTAATCCTTTCTTAAATGTATGCATTATCAGATGCCCAACAGTTGGGTCACAGTTGCTCGCTCTCAGTACTATTTCCTCCCTTATAAAAAATGAAGGAGGAAACAGTCGGCTCTTATTTTTAAGAAGAAACTGGGGCTTTGTTTGCTGTGGGCTGGGGCTGAGGGGCTGGATGCTCAATAGAGGGCACCACAGCACAGGCTGTCGGCCCCCGCCTCTTGGCTCCTCCTGGGTTTGGGTTTTGGTGGTTTTTTTGTTTTGGTTTTGGTTTTTTTTTTTTTCCCTTCCCCGTGCTCTTATGATATGATGTAAATGGGCAGAGTAAACTTGTCGAAAACAAAATCGGAGCGTTAACCTTCCACACACATGCAAGTGTGCATCTGTCATTGTATTAGGTTACAGTAGATACAGGAAATCTTTAGTTAGGATTAAGTTGTACGGTTCAGCCATATGTTGTTCTCCTCCAGCAGAACAGTGTATAATATACCTAATAAAATCATGTTGAAGAAAACCAGATTTTGGACCTTGTCCAAATAAGACAAAACACATGTTTTGTGTTTTCTAAATGTTCTTGCCGTAGCACAGGGAAGGAGAAATACTCCTTGTATAGTATCCAGCGTTTCTTTCTTCAAAAATGACATTATTTCTTTCGGTTGTGAAGTGACGTTTTTCAGCCCTGTTTCTTTAAAGGTCTAGAGACTGTGAGCATTTATTGAAAGCTTACAAACAAAGATTCACATGGCTGTGAATAAAAAAAAAAAAATTTTATTATCTCTAATACAAATGTAGAGCCTTATCCTGCAGCCCCCTTAATCACATAAGTAGTCATTATGCACGTGAGCAATCTGGCCGAGAGGAGTGAGATCTCTGACAAGTAATGACTGCTGATGGGATCAAGACTTGCAGGATTTAGCCTTTCATTCTTATTCCAGGCGTGCATAGCAAGTCTGTTGTTCTCTTAAATATGCCCGAGCGGTTTATAGGAATTATCGCCATGAGCCATGACTCTTCCGTTAGCGCGGGGGGGGCAGCCAGAGCTGATTGAACATCGCTGCCGCCGCAGCTTTGCACCGACACCGGCCGTAATAAAACTCTTGGAGAAGCTGCGGGAGCGCTGCTGGTGGCGTGGAAACCGCGCACGCCTCCAGCCTCTGCTCAGACACCCGAGCATCGATACGGTGGCACGCCGCCTTTCCTCTTGCCCTTTCCATTTCTTAGGTGGTGTGTTCTGTAATTGTGATACTTAACGTCCTTGGAGCCAAATCTGTTTTTTTTTCCTTTAGATGCGCAGCCTTCACACAGTGAGTCCCCAGGACAGCGCAAGCCCTGGAGAGCAAGTGCTATACCAGCACTTCATACCATTAGTAACATCTGTTGGCAAATGTACGGCTATTTCCTCAAAGGGAGGAGTATTTTGAACAGGAAAGCATAATAACGCTTACAGATAGCACAAAACTTATTTTTCATTTTTGATTGCTTGAAGGATGCAATTAAAAAGCAATCTAACCTGTTGGTGCAGAGGAGGTGAAAAAGAAGTTGTTTTTTTTTTTTTTAATTAAAAGAAAGGAGAAATGCTTTGAGGGTATGACTGGGTGAAAGGTGTTCATATTTTGGCTTTCAGGATGGTTTTCAATGGTCTGCAAAATGCATTGAGTGTTTGGTCCCTTCCTCCCCTTATGAACATATACATATATATGTATCTACACACACAGGCGCACATATATGTGTTTAGCTTTATGAACGTCTTTCCATTTCTTCGCCTTGGTTTCTCTCCACTCCTTTCACCTCCAGATGGCACTGCGAAGCAGAAAAGAAAATTACTGTGAAATAATGAGTCCAATGTAAAGTAAAATTGGAAATTGAATTATAGCTGCAGAAAAAGGACAGTAGCCTTGAGGTCCTGATCAGTCTGTACTCTTATCACTTTTGTTTGCTGTTCCATGTGTTAGGTTACTGCCGAGTTAATAACAGTGCTTTAGCAGTTCAAGGCTTAGCAGAATTGTACTGGACATGAAATAAAGCTAAAATGAATTTGTGTCCAATATCATTGACATTAGTGCTCATTACTTCTCTGGTGTAATGCCTCAAACCATCTAAAATCAATTTTAAAGATTACCCATTATTTTATAAAGAAAATAAAATACATTTCAAACAGCAACAGAGCTGTAAGTGTAGTGTAATCTCATGAACAGTTAGTTACTTGTGTGTTCGCTGGCTGGCAGGAAACTTTTGAAGGTACGGCAAGAGGGGAAAAATCTGTGAAACTAAATGCCGTCCACAGAGTTTAACGTCTTGGCTTTTTGCTGGGTTACTTGCTATTAGACACGCAAACGTTAGAATTGCAGAAACGTGCATCCCCTCATTGTGCTCGTAAGCCTGGGAAAAACGGTAACTCTACAGTAAACTCCAGCATGTTGGGTCGTATTATATAACTATATGTATTTTTATTTTTTTTTAAGGGGGGGGGGAAAAGGGGAAGTAGGAAGCTTACTCCCTCAAGTGCATAAACTATAAGTGCGGATTTATTGTGTGGAATGCTACTTTTTCTTTTACTTTTTGTGGCCATGTTTGTCTTCGTTTGGAATGTATGTTTATCCACAGTCAAGGCTGAAATCCTTGTTTAGTGGCCGCTGAATGATGGCTTTTCAAACTGTATTCGCGCTGTTGCTGTCCAGGTGTGTTGACCTGCAAATTCTGCGTTTTGAATCATTTTACACAATGTTTGCTGGCCTCTTGTAGACTACAAAGTTTTTCTGTATATTAATACACAGCGTGCCTTGATTTTTACAGATGTCTATTTGCTATGTTTAAGTAAAATTGTGAGACTTTAGATCGGATTAGAAAGGCTTTTTCTAGGTATGAAAGTCTGCTTATTTTGAACTTCAGCGAAATCTGGTCCCTCTTAGGCTGAATTTCATAGGCACCTGGTAGATCATTAGGGTCATTGCAGACATTTCCTCATTGGGAAGTGTCAAAGTTTGAATTATTTGGTTGAGACTCTGTGTGTGTATTTTTACCTCGGCAAATGAAACGTGGATGCACACAAATATCCCGCATTTTCAGTTAGATTATCTCTTATCACTGATTTTGACTAATTTTTATAGGCTTAGATGAAGCCAGAAATCCTTTAGTGTATTTATTAAATGTTATTGTAATGTTGGCCCCTTTTAGAGAACAGTTTACAGAATGCATTTGTGTTTTAAAACGTTATAGTCCAAACACACAATTAATCTTATTTGAGGGAAGGAACTAATCAGTTATACTCTTTATTTTAGTCAGAGTACCTATAGAATGCAATATTTCTTTTTGTTCTTGCTAGTTCTTACATTAACGTCATCTCTTCTTTCCTATTGCATAGCAATACTTTTTTGGTGAGGACTGTAACCTAAATGGGTAGAAATAAGTAAATACTGACTCTTAATAGTTTTAATTTGTTTAAAGATATTTTAATAACTTTCTGTGGAGCACTGTTTGGCATGGTTATAGGCTCTGATGACTTTATTACATGAGTAAAATTACATATACAGATAAACAAAAGAGTCTTGTTGATCATTCTAGGATTTACATATTAAAGATTTCCTTCTTTAGAGAAATGTTGCAGCAAAGTTCCCTTTTTTCTTTTTTTTTTTTTCTTCAAAATAGTTACGATGAACCTCAATTAAAGTATCTCTACAACTTTCTGTGTTACTGGAACGTACTGTATTTTGTTTACTTTCACTTGATGTAAATAAATACTCTGTGTTAAATTTATTTGAAGGCTTAACTTAAAATATATATAAACCAAAGATGAAAATGGACTTTTGAAAAAGAAGAGATGGAATGAAATAGTATTTAAGATCCCCTGAAAACTGTTTGCAAGTACACTTAAATCATTTAAATCAGTGTTCAGTACTGGCGTTTTCATTCTAGCTTAAATGTACGCGTATTTGTAAAAGTGTAAATGATTTTGGCTAGTGTTGGCTGTTATTTATAGGTATTTCAAAGTCCTGACACTGCGTGTGTCTGAAGTCCTCTGTCTCTGTACACACTTCTTTCCCCCACCAAAGAAATTGGTGACTTGTAATTTTTAGAAAAGCTTAGCTATTGAAAAAAAAAAAAAAGTTCTCAAATGGAGACCAAATTTTTGTAAGAGTATATGCCTCCAACTGCCTAAAAATCATTAATTGATCCATGTGGTAATAACAGATGGTTAAATGGAAGAAATGTCCTTGAAGTTATTCTAATAGCAGATGTGCCTAACTATTAGCTTCGTGTTTTTACTCACCTAAAATTCAAAATAATGTAATAAGAAAGTAACACGCACCTAATCATTTTAATATGTTCATTACCTTCTGTTACTGATTTAGGATTCATCTGAAAACTTAAAAGTGGGACATCACTTAGAATTTGTTCTGGTGTGTGTGTATGTGCATCTGCGTAAAAACTTTTTTTTAAAAAATGCATCTGCATTTTAAACTCTTTTCTTCTTCTTCTTCTTTTTCCAGGATCCTCCAAGACGCGTTACTGCTTTCTGACAGTCGGCTTCACCTCTTCTTACAGACTCAGCTAAGCCCAGAAGATATGGAGGCCTGTGTGTCTGGGCAGACCAAATACTCCGTGGCTGATGCGATTCATAACTTCGCCTCTTTGAACAGACGTTTCCCTGTAGAAGACGAAGACAGAAAAAAAGGAAAAAACGATGCGGACTCTGATTCAGAGAGGTGATTTCTGTATTTCCTTACTTTCTGAGATTATATATACAGACAGACATACACATGCGCATGCTTCACTTTTTTTTGTTGATGTAATACTAAGATAATGAAAAAATTAATTGACTGAGATTTTATTGAGCTGTGACAGCTCATCATAGAAGTCTTCACACACACCTCCACACTGAATTAATGAATGCAGTAGAAATTCAATTATCTGCATTCTGATTATGTGAATTTCATTTAGTCAGACTTGAATTATTCGCGTTTAAATTATCTTGCTAAAAAAATATCCAACTGCACTCCAAATGGCTAATTAAAAGTCCAAATTTCCTGTCTCTCTTTGTGACTGGAGATAATTAAAGTTCTCCTCTGTTACTCAGGCTTTGAGTGTGTTGTGAAAACCAATTTCCTCCTTTTATTTTTTTTTTTTTTTTTCCCCCCCCTCCTTTCCTCTCTCCCCTTTTCTGCAGTTCATCCTCCGGGCTCGGACCTAGTGATGACAGCGTTTCATGCGGATGTAAAGCAAGCCCAGCTTCTGAAGAATCATGAAAAATCATTCCTGTATTGCTATCTTTAAGGACAGTACAAAGCAGTTTCTGTTTACTGGTTACGTGTACCACGTAAACAGGGCTGGCTGGTACCTAAAAGACAACGTCGTCAGTACAACCATATGTCCTTACAAAATTTTCAAAACAGACCTCGATACTATTATTCCTTTGTCGATTTATTATATACGTTGTTTGAGGTCTACACACCGCCTATTACATTTAGGTTTTTGTGACTATTAAAATCTCAGCATAGGGTTAAGTCGTGCTCTGCTGACATATGTGGCAGTTAAAATGTTTCCCTTAATGTCTCTGATCTGAAAAATAAAGATAACTCCTCGGCTTAAAAGTTGCGATATCATAGCAAATAAATTCAAAGCATCTTTTTGTAATTTGCATCAGAGAAGTTTCATCTTCAGAAGTCATTTGACATTGGTGATGAAATTACATACCCCACAAGGTATTCACTTTTTAAAGTAGCTCAGCAACATCAGCAAAACAACATTTGTACAAACTATATGCTGCTGACAATTTGAGATATAAATATATCTTCCCCTGGTCTTTCTGCAATGTTGATGGAGAGCTTGGTTTTATCATGCATAAGAACTGAAGGCCAAAATTCTTGAGCACGGTTGCTTAGAAGTTAAAAATATTAATAAAAATGACATAATTTCTAGGCTTGCTGGAGATTCGCAGTTCCCAGGGAATTACGGATACTCGTTCCCAGTGAAAAATCCTGGATGAAGTCCATCGAAACCAGCAGCTGAGTTTTGCATTGGCCTGGCTAGGGCCAGGATTTCACCCAGCGTCTTTAACTTTCGGCACTTAATATTTGAAGGCGCCGGGGGAGATGTTTTAGTTTAGCAGTTTAAAGGGAGAATATCTCCCTCTCCGAGATGATGATGATGATCACGTAGCTCTAACACGCTGTACGGACCTGGACCTCTCCGCTCTTCGGGAGTCACGGTGGCTGCTGATTTCATTGTGGCTGTAGTTAACACGTCAGAATATTGACTTTTTCACAAACAAAAGGCAGGCTTGAACACAACTTCGCAACCACCACTGCTTATTTTGATTAAACGTCAGTTTTCCTCTTTATTGTTAACAGCAGCTGCGTAGTGTCTTGTCCCAGATTCTGTCAAAGGAATATGTTTCACTGTGGTGTTGTATTTATATTTGACATTTAACTGCTATTAAAAAGAGCTGGGGGGTCTGATCACCCTAGCAATGCTCACATTAACTTCAGTGCTGGAGTTCCCAGTCTACAAATGGATATTTTTTATTTTTTAATTTTTTTTTAAAGAATTATGTGCATATAGTCTAAGAAGGAGCATTTTAAACCTGTGAATTACAGAAACAATAGATAATTAAATAGCCAGATAATAAAGGTTAGCATAGGCGTGTGTGGGCATGCTTTTTTTTAAAGCATCCAGCTGGGAATCTGTGTAATTTTAGAAACGTGTTTTAATAGCCCGAGGATAACAGCTCTTAGGTAACTACTTTAAGCCACTGTATTTTGTTGATGGTAGCACTCCTGTAAGATAAATATCTGTGTTTCTTTTTGCTCGGTCTGACTGAATTGCACAAATGTATCTGTTCACCCTCTCAGCTTGTGTGTGAGTTAGCAGCAAAGCTATTTTAATGTGAAAGTGCTAACATATAATTAAAAGCAACAAGTTATCACTGAAAGTAGCTTAAAAAATAGCTGTTATTGCCAGGCAGAGATGTTGGTTTACTTGACTTTTTTAAGATGGCACATTACAAGAAAGACTGTGTAGCAAATTTATTTAAAAGATGGAGAAAATATAAAACCAAAAACTGGAATAATGTCTGAGAAGGATGTTGATGTTTTTATTTAATGCAATGTCAGGGTAGTGGGTTTGTTTTTTTTTTTTTAATTTTGTTTTAAAAGATTGATCTAAACTGTTGGAGCACCTTACAATTCTGGCCTACTAACACGTCCTCAATATCTGACAAAAATTACAGAAATACAAGGTTTGGAGAGCCTTTGTGGCTCTTCTTTTTTTTTTTTTTTTTTTTTAATTCCTGGAGCTTGTCTGTATGCCAGTGAGTGTTATCCAAATTAAGATGTTTCTGAAATAAATAATTTTTTTTTCTAATACTTCTATTGTTGTTCTGTTATTTTCTTCGTCACCCTGTTCGGAAATTCTAAGACTACTCTAACGGAACTTTTTTCCCAGCTTTGACAGAAACTTGTTTAAATGTTTATCTTTTGAATGTTGTTTGTGTAAGTAGCATTACATTCTAGTATGTCATCTTCTTGTATCAGCTGTATGTAACTACAGATAAATGCTTTAAGGCATTTTGTTTAATTTGGAACATTGAAATGTAACTGTTACAAATTTAAATGTAAAAAAAGTTTATTTTTAATGTCTCTTGTGACTTCAGTGATTTGGTGATTTTTCCGACACTAATATATTTTGATTCAGTTGATCACTGGTATTTTGTTTCTCATTTTTTAGTTTTGAATAATACTGATGTTTTCTCTTAGTTTTTAAATGGGCTAATATCTAGTTTATAAATATCATAATTACTGTTGTGAACTTACATCTAATAATTCTGCACTCAGAACCTTTGCTTTATCTTTAGCTTAGAACTTTATATTCTCATTTTTATGGTGATTTATTAAAAGCCTTTAATTAATTAAATGAACCAAGTTACCATTTTAATTTTGTGTTTAAACCTGCCAGTAAGGTTTCCTTTATTTCAATATCCTGTAATCACTTTGACTTACCAAGTGTAATTACTCTTCAGCTATTTTTGTAGTGTGTGTATATTTATACATGTGTGTATATATAGATATACATATATATCTATATATACACACACTGTTGTGTTTGGGTTTGTTGTTATTGGTTTTGTAGAAAATGTAAAGAAGTAAAAATAACTCCAGTCATATGTCCTATCAAATTCTATAATGTGTAACTTAAGGATATTGTAAACTAGTGTTAAGCAACCTGTTACTTGCACAGTCATGGAAATATACTTTCAAGAAAGATGAGGGGAAAAAAAATCATTTGGAATGAAAATTTTAATTTCAATAGCACTGTAGTTTTATAAGCATCGAGAACAGTTGTATTATGAAATGACCCATCGTATAACACTGCACCATTCTGTGTCCAAGTTTTTGTTTTTTTTTTTTGGCATATGCTATATTGGATTTTTTTCCAGAGTACTATTTAAATTATATCGGTACACCGCATTTGTGACTTGTTCTGTTGTAAAATACAAGGTGCAGGGGTGATTAGAAAAAAGCTGATCTGTTCCTGTGTTGCCTCTCGGTAATTGCAGGACCAGGAGCGCTGCTGATGACCAGGGAGAAATTAAGGCAGGGGATTTTATCCCCCCCCCACTAGCTTGTGTGATACTGCAAAAGTGTAAATCAATATTGCAAAAAAAGGAAATAATGATTTCCACTATCAAGTTCATTCTTTTCATGAAAGGCGTAAGCGTTTTAGGGACACAGTTACTCTCATCTTTGATGATAAAAATACTCTGTAATAAGTTAAATCGCTCTTTACGCAATAAAATAAAACCGCCTTTCTCCCTGGGTCTTAAACTTGAGATTGTTTTGGTTTGCAGCCCCCCCCTCCCCCAACACGCGTGTCCGTGTCTGTGCTCGCCGTGGCCGGCGACCGGCAGCGCCGGCTGCTCGCCCGCGGATGCTGCCGCCGCGCTTTGTCGCCGCTGCGGGGCACCGAGGACTTCAAAAAAGGGAAGGAAAAAAAAAAAACAACAAAAACAAACCAGAAAACCCCCGACCGCGCTCCCCGGCCCGGCCCCGCGCCCCGTCCCCTCCCGGCGCTGCCCCGGGGGCCGCGGAGCGGGGCGAGCGCCTTACCTGGGCCCGCCGTCCTCTCCGCCCCGCTCCGCTCCGCTCCGCCCCGCCCGGCGGAGCCTGCCGCCCCCCCCGCCCCCATCCCCCCGCGCCGTGCGCAGCCGCCCGGCCTTGATCCGGTAACTCGTGGCAACCGCAGCCCATGGCAACGGCGGGGGGGCGCGGTGCGGGACAGCCCCCTCCCCATCCACGCGTGGCCGCGGAAGGCGCCGGTCCGGTTCCCCCCACGGGGCGGCGCGGAGACCGGCCCCGCGTCCCGGGCCCCCGCCCTCCGCCGCCGCCTCCCCGGGCTCCCTCCGGCCGGCCGCGCCGCGCCGCGCCGCCAGGGGGCGCTGTGGGCCAGGGAGAAGCGGGAGGCGGGCGGGGCTGGCAGCGCGCGGGTCTCCGCGGGGGCGCGGATGGGGGGGTGGGGGGGTATCGCGTATTTTCCCTTTATTTCTCGGTGTTACTGCTCACCCCCCCCGCCCCATCCGAGAGCCCCCCATCCCGGAGACATCCCCCACTCCGCATCCGCGCAGCTCCGCATCCAGGGACATCGGGGAGGCGACCCCCCCCGCCCCGCGCTGGGGATGGGGCTCAGTCGAGGTGGGGGGGGTCGGGAGGAGGAGGAGGAGGAGGAGGAGGGGCGGGGGGGGGGCTGCACCTGCCTCCCCACGGGGGAGCCCCCGCCGTCCCCCCACGGCACAGCAGCACCGGGCTCTGCAATTTTTTAGAAAAATATTTCCTATCTATATATAATATATAAAAAATTACATATATATGAAAACGCATATTATATGTTATATATAGTCATATCATTATATACTATATACTGTATACTATGTACTATATACTATATATTATATAATAAAATATAAAATATAAAATATAAAAGATAGATTATAATATATGTTATATATAATTTATGTATGTAATATATGAATTATATATAAAAATATATTAAAATATGTTTGTTTGTTTACTTATTTTTATATTTTTTAATGTAAAAGCCATTAAGGGGCAGCACAAAGGCAAGGCGTGACGTTTGCCAGCCTGCGTGGCATGCAGGCTGCGCCGAAATGGGGGGGTGGGGTGATTGGAAGGGGGGGGGGGCCCTTTCCGCGGAACAACAAGAGCCAAAAGGCCTTGTGTCACCCGGTTATGTAAGACACAATCTCGCCTGAAAATGCACAATGAATCGGGAAGGATTTATGTAATTAATTGACCAGTCTTAACCTGTTATCGTGATGTAAGGAATTTGGAACTCATTAATTTGGGTCCTGACAGATTTCATATTAGAGCTGGCAAATATGGATTGAGCCTCTTATTCTTGTAGCAGCTGGAATTTCCATGACAGTGAGGATTAGTGAAGAAGACCTATTGCTCGAGTCAAACTGCCTCTTTTGTAATCAGCCGCCCTGCTCTGCATTAAAGGGGTAATGGGAAAGAGAAAAAAAAAATAAATACCAAAAGGAAAAAAAAAATAAAGAGAGAGAAATCATGTATAGAGCAGAGCTGTGGAGGGAGAGGAGGGATGTATCCTGGAGAGCAGGGGCTCCAGAGTGGGGCTTTCCTGGCCCTGTGGCAATGAAAATGCAGCCCTGGTGTGGTGGAAAGGGAAGCTGCCCGAAGGACAGGTCTGCAGCATCAGCGTGGGGCTTGCTGCCTCTCGGCCAGGCCTTCGGATGGAGCCCTCCAGGAGCCACTGAGCCCTTGGGGCATCGGGGGTTCTGGGAGCGGGCTCAGGGCCACCCAGGGCTGGAGGGATTTAGGGATAGACGGTTTTGGGTCATGATCCTGGGGAAATGGAGACTGGAGGTACCTGTCGTCCAGCCTGGACCGTGATGCCCTCCCCGGCGGGGAAAAGGATGCCGAGGGGAGGTAAGGACCAGGTCCAGGGGCGAGGACAGGCCGCCATGCTGCCACAGGGAGGGTGACTCCGCGTATGATGTCCCTCAACTTCCCGCGTTAAGGCAACTCCCTTTGTCTGCTGGTTCACCACGACCTCTCAGTACGGTTCTTCACGGTGCCCGGCTGGGGAGGGCCCTCATCCCATTATCATTTCTGGGCATTGATGTAATAGTAATAACACCGAGCGCAGACTGTATGGAAACAGCCTAGGAGCTTTTATTTTCTCTCCTGGCAACCTGTTAATGACCGCTCTGGTACTGAATGCAGTTGTTAGAAATGACTTTAAAAGGTTTCCATGAGGCATCATCATATTTCTCCCTGCAAAGTGTTTACCTACTCTTGTGACAAACGCCATGCAAAGATGGAGGGGTACTTTTCCTTTTCCCATCGTTTCTTTGCTCTATGCTTTTGGGTAGTTGAACATTTCCCCTCCACAATCGCTTAGATCCACCATTTGCTCCTGTGGGTCATTTCTGTATAGTAACCGGGAGAAGGGAAAAGATATAAAACAGGGGGAAATGACAGTAAAAGCACAACTGTTTGCAAAGACTGCAATCATAAATGCAGATTAAAAATAAAAGGCAGCAAATAAGGCCTATGTGGCTTGAATCCTCTGGTCAGCCTCATCCATGTGCATATTGGCCTTGTCTTCTACCGTTGTGCCAGGATGGTTGTATGAATCCTGGTACCAAAACTCAAGTGTTCAATCCTAAATTTGGGAATCTCCATGGAGTTGAGCACGTGGTGCCAGAGATCTGCCCTTACCAACTTGCAAACTCTTTGGAGAAGGGCTACTGTGTCTTCCTTGGGGGGCTAGCTCTAGCTCCGTGATAGCCTTTACGTTGCTCTCGTGGCTGTCAGCTAATCATGTGGATCA
Organism: Larus michahellis; assembly: GCF_964199755.1. Lineage (NCBI taxonomy): Eukaryota > Metazoa > Chordata > Aves > Charadriiformes > Laridae > Larus > Larus michahellis. Next base: position 37,318,763 of record NC_133897.1, read on the forward strand.
TAGCTTTAATCTTCTTGGTTTAAAGCAAAAAAACCCAAACCAACCCGGACCAACAGATTACAATCTGACTGTGCCCCTTCAAAGAATATCTTTTGTCGTACTGTCGCCTGATAAATGAAAGAATCTTCGCACGTGTTGACTAGCTCAGGTTTCCCCCAAAGGTAGGCAATAATTTATCTTTTATGGTGATACACAGACCTGACTCCACCACTGTCTCACCGAGTCTATCTTTGGGGTTTTTTTTAACGATCAGGAGTGGCAAACCGCTCAGGTGCTACTGCAGCTATAGGCTTTGCTCAGATGTTCCTTGTGTTGAAGTGTTGATCAGGCACAGCTGATTTCTGTGTTAAATGTGCCAGCCTATGCCTGAGCTTAGCATTATTTCAAACAACAAATCAAATCATTTTTAAGTTTAAATGGATATCGTAATTATAAGTACTTGCACTTTTCCTTCCCATGGATATATTTAAAAGATGCCAGAGTGGTAAAACTTTCCTGTGACACCCGCAATTTTGGGTGCTCACAAATTTAAAGTTGGTATTTACTACTTGTATTTACTAGAATTTACTAGTATTTACTAGTTGGGGTTGGGTTTTGCTTGTAGGTAAGAAAATAGTCATCAGCCGAGATGTGCATTTTGCCAGATTCTTACCCTATTTTTATCCTTCGGTGGTTAATCAGAAAGCAAAGCAAAACCATGATACAGAAAACCGAATTCAGAAAAAAACCCACGGTTAAACCTTCTGAACAAAAATATCTTTGCTGCAGATATTTTGTAACTTCTACCAATACAGCATGCCTGTCTTAATTTATGTGCAGATACTAAATGCAAATTTCAGAGTAGAAGTGGTTAAGAAATATCAAGTGCTGATTCAATTGAAGTCGATGGAAAAAACTTTGTGCTGCTTATACTGAAGGTGAAAAAATTCTGTCTTCCGAATGGCAGTCAGATTAAAAATGACATTCTTGTTTGAGCCAATAGGTGGCCTTTTTGAATGTGCTATAGTTAATTTTTTTCCTGAAAACAGCAGAAAAATGTCTGCTTTGAAGTAGAGAGCATTTTCCAACAGTAATTCTCAAACACAGTGAAAGCGTATTTCTGTTTCGGAAAGACATTTGGTAGTAGATGAATGTTCTGGATGTATTTCCTAGTATTCTAGAAGTTTTCAGTGTACTTATGTTTATGTTAAGTCCAGAGTCTTCAATGCATGATAATGATCAATAACAATGATGATAAAGTGGACTACAAAGTCTATCCTTTCTTTTTCATATGTTCATGCTCTTAAAATGCCATATATTTCCAGTTTCTAAGACTTCTCATAGGTTCTTATTTCATGTTATTTACACAGGTAATTAAAACAGTTTTAAAAGAACAGTATCTGCTTGTGCTTCAGAAACAGAGCACTTGTGGTTTTTCAGAAGTCACACCTCTGAGCTGAGCGTCAGGAATCTTGATTCTATTTTATTTCCTATACAACCAATACATTCTTAAAAGGGTTTCTGCAAGGAAAAGGCAGCCAGCAGCCAGAGGTGGCCAAGCTCACTTAAAAGTCTGGGTCAGGTGAGGGTGTTAAACACTTGAAAAAGGAGCCCTTGAGTTCTTCAGAACATCCCTCACTTGGGCCTGGACCCGCTGAGGTATTTTAGCGGCTCCCTCCCTGAGTTGCGTTTTTGTGGATGCGTGACTATTTCTTGGTTTTTTGCCAAATTTTGGCCTTGTGGTTTTGTCCTTGTGAAGCCAGTGCGAGGCCGAGAGCTGGGCAGGTATCCCAGGAGAGAGGCATCACCCTGTTCCTGTCTTGCCCCCCACGGGTCTTCTCCCCGTGTTTGCTGGTGGCCCCTATCCGAGAGCAGATTCAGTCAAAAGGGCTGCTGTTCTGGCTCATTTCTTCCCTTCCGTGAAGGCAAAGGCCATTGGGTGGTAACATACAACTTGATCTGTACACAGCACTCTCACCATGAAATTGGCCTTTAATTTAGCTGGTGGGAATTCCGAGGCCTCAGGGTGGGACAGGAGTTCGCCCACGAAATCCAGTGTACCTGTGTTACCATTTGCGTCTGCACACCGTTTTTTACTTCCGATGGTCATTTGAAGGCTCTGTGCTTTGAATTATGAGACTGAGACATCTAAGGTGTGGGGGGAGTTTTTATCAAAAGCTAACGTTAGCCTAGGGGGGCTGGTCCCTAAACAAATTTAGTTTCTCTGACTCATCCCCTGAAGGAGTGATGCTCCCCTGACATGTGAGAGCCTTGGGACACCCCAGTCCTGTGACAGAAAAGTAACCCTATGGATGTCCACCCTGGGACGGTAGTACTTAGCCCCAAGAAATAACTTCGTCAGAAGAGTAACTTGTATATAGCAATAGGACGGCTTATTTAAATATGTGGCAAGAAGTGCCTTGTAAGTGCTGTTTATCTGAATCTTCTCTTTTACTATCATATTCCGCTCTATAAAAGACCCAGAACTCTTGCTGCTTCCAATGATCTAAGACACTGGGAGGGGAGGTGGGATATGACTATCTATCCATCAAAATGTTGCCAATTTGGTTACACAAAAAAAAAGGAAGTCTTAAAGCAAGTTTGGCTTCTGGATGGTTTGAATTTTGCGGGGAAGTCAAAGTTCCCCCTTGGCACCAGAGTCAGCACATCACTGGCTGGATGTAGGAAGTTAATAATTTGTCTGTGTTTATGATAAAGCCTTCCCGTCCGGAGTCTCAAAGCCTTTTGTGATGAGGGATTAATTCAGCCTTACGGTAAACAGGATCTACTATTTTACAGCTGGGGAAACTGAGGAACAGTAAGGCGATGCACAAGGATGTGCATCGCATCTGTTGCAGATAAGGGAGGAACAAGGATATTCCCGCTGCTGGGCGCCACGGCTTTACCTGCCGGGAGGGAAAAAGTGCCACGCTCCTTGTGAAAATCTCACCCCAGCTATCAGCACAAAGTGTTCCTAAGAGGTAGGAGAGGGGCCCCCAGTTTTTGATGTTTGACTTGAAACACCTGAAAGGGATTTGTTCTTCGCTTCCAAGCGCTGTGCACTCTGGCACTTGGAAACCAAATTCCCTCCGTTCATCTGTCGCATCTGAAAATTTCGGGCTATTTATCCTTTGGGTTGCAGCATTCGGAACAGAGACTTATGTCTATTTTGGAAAAAGGGGGTTACACACTCCTCTCACTAATTAAAAAAAAACAGAGGTGAGAAAAGAGAGGCAATTAGGATACCTTGTTTGTATTGGTTAAATAAGCAGCACTGACAGGATTTTCTCTGAGGGACACTTGCAGAAGTGCTGCGGTCTTGTGATATCAGATGTTGTTATCATTGGAACTGGGCTGAAGGAAGCAGGGCTGATGTTGACTGAAAACTATAGGAAAGATTGATTTTGGCGGGACCTTTCAGCCTTTGCTCATCCATCCATGACAGCCCTTTGGGACTGCTCACGTGAGTGAATACTGTTGGTGTGAATGGGCACTGCAAACCTGGGCTTTAAACTTCCCCTGCCAACGTTGTGTTGCCTGTTCAGCTGATTCCAGCAGACCTCATCACAACACGTGAATTTATTTTGCTGATGGGATGTGTGACCTGGCCTTCCATACTACTGTAAAAACAATTCTCAAAAATTGGCTTCAAATACAAGCAATATAGGTAAATATAATTTTCTAGATTGCATCAACCTGCTTAATTAAACCCAAGCAGAATTCTTCCAAGGTTCATATTTTGCTTTCTGACCAGGTTTTTTTCTCGGGTTGGTGACTGAGGCGCTTCACCAGCGGGGTTTGTGACCGTATCCTTGATTCTGCATTATTTGTACAAAGCGACGATGACTTCTGAGCAGGAGATGAAGACTGTGCCAAGGACAGAGCATTGTGCTGTGCCTGGAGCTTTACCGGCTCTTCCCTCCCACCCTGTTTCTTGCTAATCACAATGGCTTCCTACAACACATTTATCAGCGCAGGCCACTGCCTGTAAATAAGAGAGTTCTTGTCCTTTCCAAAAGCCAGAAGCACAATGTTATCTTTCCTCTTTCCCACGGCAGAGAGGCATTAGGAAATTCCTTGGTTTAGTTTGTCCCTCCTTGTTCCTGGATGATGTTGGAGCCATTGTGAAAAGACGAGGCTCACGTTTCCTTCTGAAGATGGCAAACTCATTGATGCATTGGATTGATGAGCTGGATGTGCGCTGATGTGTTGCATCCTGTAAGGAGAGGAGTATTCTGGGCTACTTCGGGGCTTGGGAGTCCACAAAGCACTTTGCTGGTCTGGGAACTGAGTACTTGGGATTTTCCTGGGTGAAACACAAGGAAGTACAGACCTGAATGTTCAATTTAGTGAAAAATGACTTGGGAAGTCAGTTCATGGCAGTGGTGGTGATGTGCTTGCACTCATTCGTGACCACCACTGTCAGCACCCCAGGAAATTTCTTTGAAGGCAATGCCCTAATTCCCATGTGGGAATAACTGGGGAAGGAGATCTCAAAGATTTAGCTTTACAGGGTGAAATGCAGTTCTTAGAGAAGGATCCTCTGGCAGTTCTCTGTTCCTCTGTCTGCCATAGCAGGGAGGGCAAGGAGGTGCTCCTGGTTCAAGCTCTCTTGCCACAACCGAGGCAGACTGCCTTGGCTGCGTGTGGTGTCAGGGATGTCACCAGCAGGAGGGACACCTGCTCTTGCAGGTGGTGCTTCCCAGACAAATCAGAGCACAAACAGCACCTGTTTGCACCACTTGGATGTGGTTTTGCCCTGCCCAGCTTTCCCCCCTAAGGAAATGGTGCTTTGGGGTTTGCTGAGAGGCGCCTACCAAATTCTGCCACTTGAATGCACTTTGCAGCCCCCCCTAGTAGATCTGAGTAGTTCAAACTCCCCTCTTGGTTAGGCAAGTATTAATACTGTGCACATGCAGAAACTCTGCAGGCAGATAAAGGGTTTTACTTTTCGCGAGTCACAGATTAACAACCGAACCATCCTCCCTTACAGGAGTCATCCCCCAGGGTCAGGAGAACCATTTGTGTTAGCAAGAGAGGCGAGACCTCCCCAGATGCACCAAAAAGATCCTGAGATGAAATTGCTCCGCACTTCCCGGGAGGGCCCGTAGCATCTCGCAGGGTCGGCTGCATAAATTGTATCTTCTTCAGGGCATGGACCTTGCCCTCCGATTTGTCTGGGAAGCACGCGTTCAGTGCTCCGTACCACAAATAATAAATAACCGCTTCGGCTGCTGGCTGGGCTCGGGATTACGAGTCGATTCTCCCGCCTGATTCATTTCTTGTTCCGAGATGCCAGCGATGCAGTTTTACCGGAGTATGTCAGTCGCTGGTGTTAGCCCCCTGCTCTTCCCTTGCTCGCGGTAAGGCAACTGTCATCTCCTGTCTACAGCATACTTTACAGCACCGAGGAGGAATATTAATAAGACTTCCAAAGGGCTTGCTGCCACTTTTGGTGGAAAGGTTTCCTGCAAGGGATGCGCAGCAAAACTCCCAGGAGACAGACAGAGAAAGCCCTCCCACCGAGAAGAGCCGGTGTCGTCCCTTTTCACTGTCTGTGTGTCACTGTAACACCCCCGTGACTCTGACACGCTGCTCTGTGCTCCTCTAGCTTGTGCTGCTCAATGTGATTTCCTTGGTTGAACATCTTTATTTCGGATTTGTAATGAGGTATTAACTAGTTTCCGTGTGCCTAGCTGTTAGGTATTTGCGGTTTAAGGAACAGTCTTCTTTCTGGTAAGGTCAGTTAGACTTTTACTTTCCCCATTTGTTTTTGTATTGCATCACATTTAAAAAAAAAACAAAAACCTCCTTATGTGCCATATTTCCATCCAGGTCAAGGGCTCAGGATCACAGCAGTGCATCTGACAAGGAAACCAGAAATGCACCTTGTCAGTGAGCAACAAACACATTTAGCCCAGCAGCCAAGAAAGAAAGAATGTAGACGCAGAGAATCCCAATGCTAGGCGATGAGGCCCACAGTTTACTAGGTGTGTTTCTCCTGGGCGAGCTGGCAGAGAGTCGGTGTTACTACGAAATTGCTAGGGTGCACTTTGAAAAGCAGTGGGCACCTGTGTTGTGGCTTCTTAGCCGTGTCTCTCTTGCTGCCGTCACACCTAAGCCCACGCTGGGTGGTCCTGGAAGGTGGCCACCCCTGCCCTGCTCGGGGCTGGGGGGGCACTCTGTGGTCTCACCAACCCTTGCCAGGGGAGACCCTTCCTCTCTGCAGTCGGCTCCGGTGGGGTGCGGATCTGCTGGAGGCACCTTGTCAGGGAGTGCCTGGCGTCAGTGATGGGGAGACAGACTGCCTTTTCCGGGTCTGCTCCTGAGGACACCCCTTAAATGCGATCTGGGCATCCTCAGTAAGTCTGTGAAGATAAACAGAGCTGCTTTCTAAATGAAGGGGTAAAGTGCAAGGGAAGAAGGCTTTTAAAGCATAGAAAACATAACGCTAATTGCGGAGGATCTCCCATTAGATGTTAGGCATCCTCAAGCCAATCCAGCAGCTGCCTTCACAGATCTTGACCTTTGTAATTTTTATCTTCTTTGGGCTCAGGGAGACAACTCTTAAACGGAATTAGGAGTCTGCGAGCTGTCCCTGTACTTGTAAGCGGATGCTCATCAAGCAACTGCAGGGCTGACCAACAGATTGCCGAACCTTTTATCGCTCATTCATGCATCATATATATATATATATATTTACATAGCTGAATAAGAGTAATACTTTAGAAAGTTTGACTAATATATCAATTGCATCATCCAGACGTAACTTTTAATATGGAGCAGTGATATTGCTTGGTGTATTCAAATGATAAATCCCTAACTACTGCGTAAGGCATATTGAGATTTTGTTTCATTTTGTTTTCAGATTGAAACCGAGAAGCTGATGTACATGAGTTGGCCTGTTCTGAATCTTTGTCATCTTAGACAGCCCTGCTTATTGCCAGCTCATTTCACAGAGATCTATTTCAAATCAACTCATAAATTATTAATAGTACATGTGTAGGTCAGAGAGACACTAACCCTGACAATCACACCCTAATATTCTCTCTTTAGCATCAGAAATAAGAAAGGAGATGTGAATAATCAATATTCAACAACCAAGGTACATCTCATACAGATATGGTATATGCACTTAGAAAAAAAAAAACCCAGATCTTTGCAAAACCTGTCAGGCTGGCATTAATCTTGCATGATGAATAATGTGGCAATCTATGAATTTTTAACACCTTTAAAATGATAAAATTGTGGGATGTGATATCCAAAAGTAAATTTGTTCAAATTGGAGAATATTTTTGATCAAATGGAGATATTGAATAATGTGTATAAAAATATTTAAACATCAATTTAAATTGCACAGCAGGCAAGACAGTTCGTACGGGTTTGTGGCTGGGAGCAGCTTTCCGTCACAAATAATTCGCCTGAAGATTTAATTATAATCTAAAGCTTAAGCAGTAGCTCTTCTGAGAACAGATCTAACTCTGGAGGTCCTGAGTGGCTCCTGGGGCTGGTTCTTGCCCCCCGGCCACTGCCGGTGCTGGAGGGGCCACACGGACACGGCAGGCTCTTGGTCAAGGGACCAGTTGCCTTGCCTGGTTCCTGCTATGCAACACCCTCTACAAAAAACCCCACCGAAGCCGGAGCAGGATGCTTGCAGAGAGGGTGTAACGCAGCGGCAGAAAGGGACAGGAGCAGAATTTCACCTTTAATTCACAGCAGGGCTAAACCCCAGAGGTGCTGCCCATGCGGGGATCTTGGCTACCTGTGGGCACGGCCAGAGCTCACCAGGGAGCAGGATCAGGCCCCCGCTCAGCTGATAGCGCTGGGTGGGAGGGGGCAAGTTTGGGGTTTTAGGTTGGAAAAAAACGAGCCGCTAATGTGTAGGAAATAATGGGGCGGATGCTGTCCTACCTGAAGTCAGTAGGAATTTGTCGCTGACATTCATGAGGACAGGATCAGACTTTGCATTTGAAGTCACCTCCCTCTGAGATTGCCTGACAAAGAGTAAACCAAAATGTTTAATTTATAAACTGTCAAAAAGGAATTACTAACCTTTTATACTTATTAAAATTGCTATATACGTTCCTGTAAAGGGACTAGAGAGCAGCTGGACATTTTAATTTTCACTCTATGCAAAATAAAAATGACACTCAAGAACTTTACCTATTTTTTAAATCCTTCTAATGAAAGCATTTTATTCTGTTTTCATTGAACAGAAAATAAAATGTGTTTGTTTCCCCAGATTTGAGGAGAATTAACATGTATCTGATTGTTAATATTTGATCCTTCTTTAATTATTTATGGTATCAAGGAATGAATCTGTCAAGTAAATAATGAAATGCGTACATGCAGCATATGTAATTAGGTTAGGTGCATAAATCCAAAGTGTTCACTTTATAGTTGTCAGTGCAAAATTTATTAATAATGAGAAATGCTAAGTGAAGAAAATCCCTAACAGTCTACTCATTAGTGCAGGTTAGAGCAGTTGCTGAAAAGGAAAGTTATCATTCCTCTCTTACTGTATTTCATCATTGAAGAATGTTAGTAAATTGTTATACATTTTCCTCATCTCTGCCTTAAACCTGTAATAAGAGCAGTCTAAGTTGTGCTGGGAAGGTGCACTTTATCTTCATGCTGCAAACAGACAGCTATCAAACAGAGGTTTTCTGCAGCTTTATGTAGTTTAAAGCCAATGTTACGCCCCATGTCTTGCTTTCCTTGGGACACAGGAGTTCCTATAGATTTAAAAGGGAAGAACTGTGCCATATTTATCTCCTGGTATTTTAGGTGATGAACGAATGCTTATATACAAAAGCAAATGTGACTGTGCATTTGTTGGGGGGGTACAAAATGGTGCGTGATACCGTCTGTGTTTGCTTGCGTTACGTGCCATCTCCTGCGCTAGAGCAGGTCACGTAGCCACAGCCTTCACACAACGTGTGTCTTCTTATAATGTATATGGAGCAGAAAAACTCAACACTTAGAGGTCCACATTTGTAGCCAGGTGTAACAGTCATGGTACCATCTCTTTTGAGTGGAGACGTACATCTAAGTATTTCTTGGGCGGTGGGCGATTTGGTCCACACAATCACAACCCTTAATGTATTGCTAGGGGCAGGTGACCTGGGCGAGGGGCCACCTGGCTGTGCCTGGACCCGGGGGTATACGAGCCAAACGAATTGGCTTTAACAGAGGGGCTGTGGCCCACGCCACTCTTCCCACCCCTTCGCCTCAGCTTGCTGTCAAGTTGTTTCTGCTTTTTGCAGATTAAGCAAAAGATGGTTCTAGTTAATAAAAAACAAAACAAAATTAATCTGCGAGTTTACGCCTCTTGGGGTCTGAGAAAAATGTGGGAGAGAGATGAAACACCTGTTTGAGAAAGAGAACTGTCATTGTGGGACCACAAAGAACGTTTCTCGATCCCAAAAGGTATTTTTCAGAGCTCCCTCTCCGAAAGAAGATTTGATTGCTAAATGTATATTTAAAACAATATTTCAATATCATTTTGAAGCTTATCATTAGCACGAGCACTTCATGGGCTAATTCTCTATATCCAAGGATAGGCATTCACCCCAGCTCACTTCAGCTGTCGGAAATTAGATATCTAGATGGAATTAGTCTTCTGGGCTCCCTCCACAGTCATTGAGATTCATACCAGCCTGAAACTGGTGCTGGAGGCTAAGCCTAAGATACAGCAGGTGAATCACCCTCCAGAGACACCCGCTGTCTTCTTGGGCTGATGAAAGCTCAGGCTGGAAGCCTAACTTTTAGGCTGCTAAATCAGACGAGCTCAATCCCACGCTATCCATCTGCGCTGGATCCAACTTCCACTGGGGAGCTGAGAGGGGAGGTCATCATATGATGACCCTAAGGTAGCTAAAGCTCTTGGAGACTGACCGCACGACCACGGCGAAGTGCATATGCTGGCTGTGCCTTATTTCTTCAGAGCATTAAGATAAGGAGGACCAGATTTGCTGATCAGCAGAAGTTGACCTAAGTCTGGGCTGTCACTGAAAGGTCCCAACCTGAAGCTGCATATCTGTATCCCTCGCTTCTGCTGGCCTCAGCATCCACGCAGCTCAGCGGGCAGCTGCTTTGAGAGCTGATTTGGCTCAGCACTAGTCTTTGGGGGGTGTCGCCGGGTAACTTTTCATTTTTAGAGATCTAGCTGACCAGGCAACCCCTCAGTCGCTAGTGCTGGCACAAGGGAGAAGATGGGAAGGCAGAGGTTGCCGGCGATGTGAGGCGGGAGGGTTGCTGCTGCTGGTAGCAGTACAAAATTAAACGGATTGTGAAATCAAACCCTGAGCGAAAAGGATGCTGACAGCCATTCATTAAATTTTGCATCACGCTGTTAGATTTTAATCACAACGTTTTGGATCAGAATCACAAATCCTCTTATCTGCTGTAAGAGCTTCTTTCAAGCTTAACGTTTTTATGCCCCATATAGGATGCAACAATATTCGTCTCTGCTAGTCAAGCTTAGAAATGCATTAAACTGCCCAACCAGAAAATCGGGAACAGGCATTTAGTGATGCAAAATGGTCATTCTGCAACCTAATGCCTAAGGGACAGATCAGTCATCACAGACTCCCACTTCTGCCTGAAAAGACCAATTAGGTGACTCTGCCTATTCAACTATCAATACAGGATTGCTCCCAACAGGATATTCCCCTGTGCTTTACTCACTCTAATTTTAAATTACTCAAGTGCCAAGACTTCTATCACTTCCCTGGGGTGACCATTACACAATTGAAGGCCTCACTGTGAGGAAATGTTTCCTGATATTCTGTCACAATTTTCCTATGCTTAGATACACCCCGTTTTACCCAGTTACACATTCCTGAACAGCTCTAACTTCTTTCATAGCCACGTCCTTGCAAAATATAATGAGAGCTAGCACCACCTACACCACCCCCCCCTTTTTTTTTTGTATAATCATTCCTGCTAGGTATTAAACACATAAAGGAAAAGTCAGTTATTTCAACCACTGGTATCATCACTGGTGGTGTTCTGGTGCTGAGGTGCCCTGATCATTCAGCGTCAAGCAAAGATTCTCTGAGAGGAACTCTCTTCTGTGCACATCCTTTGAGGAAGGATGATAAAGGCTGAACAAAGGGAAGTCTAGGAAAAAAGACATCCAGCTGGAGGTGTTACGTACTACTGTGGAAAGAGGAATTTGCTACTCACACAAAAGTGTCCCCTAATAATGAATAATTAGGGTGAAACTCCTCACAAGAAGAGCTTAAGGCTTACTTTGTACTTCTAGGATTTGGCATGCCAGAGCGCAGTGGGACGTGGCTGGTTCGGGCAAGAGGCAGCAGCCCCGTGCCACAGCCCCATGCTCTCCAGCACTCTCAGGTGCCATTGCTCCGGGGACTAAGGCTTGGGCGCATCTTGTATAGCAGGAAGAGACTTGTCTCCAAGCATCTTGGGCAAATGAATGGCAGGCCTGCTCCTCACCAGTCTTTTTATGCTCAATAAAGGGGCAATAATATGATATTGCTGCTCCTTTCATCTGAATCAACGCCACCCCAAATTTTGGGTCGGGTGCATTCAGGATGAGCTTTCCCAAGGTCGTTGCAGGACCTTTCAGCCTGCTTGAGGTAGGATTTCTTTCTGGATTTTTCCCTCACACAGTGAGTGTCGTATAGTCAAACCCTTCATCTGTTTTATCAGACAAGCAGAACTGGGAGTCTGATATCTTTTAAAAAAAAGATACAGTTCTCTGATTAACTGAAGAGTAATAGCATGAAATTCTAGTCTCCAATAAGTAACATATTGATGCTTATGTCTAATTTAATCAGCATCAGGGGGGACGGGGGTGCCCATTCCTTCACCATCAGTTATGCAGCAGTTCAAGGTGATAAATCCTATCTGCGGAATGATATTCCGTCGACATTTCTATAATATTAATTAGATCACCGTGTCAGGCTGTAGGAAATTTGCTTAACATTCATTAGAAATTTCTTATAGATAGATAGGCATCCCTCCCTCCTTCTTCACCCCCCCCAGCTTTCTTTCTCCTGTGATTGACAGATGAGGTCAAGCCGGAGACAGCCCCCCCTTCCTCCTCGTGCTTGAAGAGCCAGGTCACCGGACTCCATAATGCATGGGGAGTGGGAGGGGAGGATTATGCCTTGAAGAGACATCCTATTAAATTGGACAAAAGCTCGTCTGCCTGCGGGCTCCATCGCCAGGTCTCCTCGGCCTGCAGCCGGCACGCAGAACGCAGGCGAGTGTACGACGCGAAAGCCATTTGCATTACCCTGCAGTCATTTTTATATGTGGAGGTAATGAAGTTGTCAGCGGAGCCCCGAGTGTGGCAGAGCCTGATATTCAAATAGACCTGCCAGCTCTCCCTCCACCATCCTCATCGCCGCCACCCTCCGCCCCCCGCTCTCCCCCCCCATCCCCACAGCTGATCTACCGACTCCCTGGATTACTGCTTCGCTGGCTCCCCAGCTCCAACTGCGCTTGCACTCTTGCCCCTGTCAAGCGCTTTTGTTTCCAAGTCAGGGAACAGGCAGCTGCGGCTGCTTGGGCGCCCGGGCTGGCCCACGAGCACACACAGGGTGTCATGGGCTGACTGCTAATGAGTGGCAAGTGTCCTGGGTGGTCACGCGAGGCTGCGGCAGCGGTCTGGCCGAATTGGCAGGGTGAGCTCCCCAAGGTACCACGTGAACCCCAGATCGAACATCTGGGGCATTTTGTCATGGTCAAAAGGAAGAGAACAGCTTCAAGTTTAGGTAGATTTTCTAACTAAGGTGGAGATGAAGATTGCACATTCCACATTTTGCGTGGCTACCGTGCCCGTGTGCCGAGGAACGGCAGAGCGCGGTGCAAAGTGTGCGTGCCGCTGGGATGGAGACAGTGGCCAGGTGGTCCTCAGCGCTCGTGGGTACCAGTGTCAAGGGGGTGTTGGCAAATAGCATCGCAGACACGCCTTGTCCTCATAAACGAAACCACAGGATCATAAATAACAAGGCAGTCAGGACTCGGCCTTTGTAATTTTTAAGTCAATTTTTTGGGAAAAAAAATAAAATAAAAAAAACCCCTGTGGCAAAGCTGCCTGGTAAGCAAAAGGTCTGAATCAACCCCATTAGCCTTGGAAACTAGCTTTTACTAAATATGGGGCGAGACTGTCAGCTGGTGTTAATTGGCATAAACCCACTGCAGTCAATGGAATGACAGTGATTTATACCAGGATGAAGGCTTGGGGGATGGATACTTGAAAGGAGGGCTTGTCTTTTCTCTGCTTTCAGTAGCTGGACCCACTTGTGGTTACAACCCTGCAGGAGCAAATGATAGCTTTTAGGCTTGATGGGCAGGTGTCACTAGGTAGCTAGGCATCTGCAGGTTGTCACATGTGCATCGTGAAACTGAAGGCCACTTAAAAAAAATCATCACCTGGTAAATATTTAGCTGCCTCAATAGTCTCATTTTTGGATCAGCAACTCATTCATTATTTGCAGAAAAGGATACTTTCTGTGCTCTTATGAAAATGATCAATGATCCTTTAGCACAGAAGGCCCATGGGATTAATTTATTTTTTAAGCAGCATGTTAAAAAGACTGGTTCAAGCATTTTTTAAAAACTTATAGGAGGGTCAAACCCACACAGGTTTCAGCAGCAGCTTTTTTTGGCCTTTGTTCTTACAATGAGATTTTGAAAGATTCCCTAGAATCCCAGCAAGCTACAAATTTTCATGGCATGATACATCATTGCGCCACTGGAATTCATATGCCTTCAGGAGTTCCTTTTTGAGCAAACTGAAATATGTTTAAGAAAGTGAACTTTGCGTTTATACTGCAACAGTTAGCCTACAAGAATTTCCAGTATACAGGGCTACTCTAAATGCACCAACCTGCAGATTAAAGGCTCCCTGAGTATAAATTGGCACGATGCACTGTAAATGATTCACAAATGGAGGAGTCCCTAAGTGTGCGTTGACTCGCCACACCATAACATCTCCTACAGAGATTTTACAGCATCGTATGCCAATGATCCATGGATTAAGGACTCCCTAAGTGCACATTGACACGATAGACTGGAGCTGTTTTGGTCTATCGTGTCAATGATCCGGGGATAATGACAGTGTCTTGTGCAGATCCACTGAGACCAGAGTTGTTGTGGTTCCTAATGGAAGAGCCAAAATTGTCCCACTTAAGTCATATTGACCCTTTTGGGTGCTACAGAAACATGGACAGTGTTCTCATCCTTCATACCAATCGAGGAATGTCCTCAGTGGTGCAGTTCCATAGTCCGTGTGGCTTTTGTTTGTGTATGTACATGCATATACAGGTTTATATAAAAAACTGTGGGCAAGTGCACTTTTATACATTTTATATGCATATATCTTTCTCCATACAGAGTTCACAAATCAGGACTCTCACACCAAATTTTTGTCACTGTCATGGAGGGTACCAGGGCTCAAAGTGAGGAAGAGTCATTCTAGATACAGATGGACTTCCTATGCAAAAGAGAGAAGCTCTCCCTAGTACAGAGCAGGATGGGAAGGGGAAGGGAAGACCCAAACCATAATAATGCCTATTTATTCTGTGACTTGTATCTCAAAAAATGCTTCTCCAGCAGTTGTATACCTCCCCTTGAACAGATGGGGAAACTGGGATGTAACGAGTTTAAATGATTTGGTAAACCTGCCACCACGGTGCGGCTGAGACCAAAACACGGTCTTTTCAATATGTTTCAAACCCAACAGCAATGGTTTAACAGGTTGAAGATAAGATTGTGTAGTCCTTGTGCTATATCTGTGAAGACCATGCAGGAGACAAAGACTGAAATGCCTTCAGACAGGTCAGAAGAGAGTGTTAGGGAGTGTTTATCCTCCAGAAATTGTCTGTTGCTTGCAGCGTCCTGGGTCACCACTTTTACCTTTAGCTACTCAAGCTTTAGAACTGCCAGGATAGAGGAAAAGTTAAGATGACAAAAAATCAGGTTCCAAATGCAACTCCAGGAGAGGCAGAGTCAAAGAAGAAATGCAATAGACTGAAGATAAAAAAAGGTTGTCTCAGGGCCGTGGTTATTTATCTGCTCCACGTGGCTGGTTCTGTCTGATCCCATCCAAACAGCAGAACCCCCAGCCATGCAGGTGAAACGAGTCTGATGTCGAAGCCACTCTTCATGTTGGGAATTTCCCTTCTGAATCTGCTGAAGCAGATATTTCAAAGGAGATTTCTGAGTTGACTTTGCGTTTTAAGTCTTGGAGCTGTTTCTTCTCCAGAAGAAGGAGCGACACAGATGACAGATAGAAAAAGGCCAGGACAAACACTGTGCATGTGATGGGAGCATGAGGAGACAACTGAGAAGGAGCAAGTCTGGAAAAGGGCTGCTGACACAGCTACAGTGCGTGCTCTTTCTGTAGAAAGAAACATGGGCACAATTTCAGTGTACAGGAGCTTTAGCAAACTGTAAGAAAGCCACTTTTTATGTCCCAGTGGAACATTATTTCTGGTTTATATAACATCTCTGCATTTTCCTATGAGTTTTGGTAAGAGTTAAACTTTTTTCTATAGTAGGATGAAATTGGAGGGGGTACAGTACAAAACTAAATGGGATGAAATTGAGACAGGGCAGGATTATAAACATCAACAAATGCATTTGGAATTAGAGTGAACAGCTTGATGCACTGTTTACACAGAATGTCATGAGGGTGTTTTATGGAAGAATAAGGGGAACTAAGCATAACTGATGTTTGTCCTGAGTAATGAGACTTGAAGGATCTTCAAACAAACGTTCACTGGATATCCACCCATCTGAACCCCTAACTTTTAGATTAAGCTATTTAACGTTTCAGTGGGCCTGGCCACAGCTCTGCCTGAAGTCACTAAAGATCTCGACGGTAAATTTCTAAAATGGAACCTAAGATAACCACTGCCAAAGGCAATTAGCTACATGTGTGCAAACCCACCTTTTTTCAGACTGTGGTCATTCACACTTCTTTCTCCACTTTTGCCATAAGAGGAGGACCTATGGCAAGTCACACTGGAACAGCAATTGCTAAGTGCAGAGCACTTGTCCCTGTTAATGCACTTAGAGCCGGCCAGATAATTTTTATCATTTTGTAGGTAGATTTGTCTTTAGAGTAGGAAAATATGTTGGAGAGCTTGATTTTTTTAATAAATAAAGGTGATACTGAAGGTTCCAGGAGATGATTGAAAAGAAAATATAAAATTTTAAATATACAATTAAAATAGGACTCCCATCAACCTCCACAGAGCTTGCTCAGAAGAAACTCATAATACTCTGAATACATTTAATTGAAAAGGAGAGAAAGACTTTGGCTGTGATTACGATTTAAATGAATACATTATACATTGACAACTGGATCCTTTGGTGAAAGGCTGCTTCAAGTTGCAGTATATTGCCTTCTCAGGTCCACTGAGGTTCATTATAAAAATTTCCATTATAATATACTATTTTTTGAAATGTTTCAATTCCTTGACTCCTGACAGTCAAGAGAAAATGTGCATATTAAGAATATTAAGAGTATTTCCATCTTCTGCATAATTTTACTTTCATAGAAAGTGATCTGACCTCTTTTTGTCTTCATAGGTAAAATGCATGCTATTGAGACCCAAAAAAACCTGAGAAAGGTCCAGAGATCATCACCAATGTCTGGGAACTTAAATCCAAAATAGCTTTTTCTGTTTATATTCCTGGAATGACAACATCCATGAAGTTTGCCATTTTATTGGAAGATATCACTTTATTTATAGCACACATACCACTACTTTAATCATGTTCAAAAGGATCAGGAATGTCTGATCAATTGCCATATTTCTTAATGCATGAGGCAAGAGTTTCCCATTCCCAGGATTTTACTAGCTGATTTTCAAGAGCGAGCTACTCCAGTCTCCCCGTTCCTAGAAGCTCGCTCTCCGTGAAAGTCTGCCAACTTTTGATAAGTGTGGAGATTTTGAGAAACAGAAATTACAGAAAATATGAACTACATTAACGATTCATTTCAAGAAATACAAAACATAAAAAATTGTAAGCCATTGTTCAACCAGCTTCTCTCTCTGCCACAGAAAGTCAATTGACAAGATGGTATTTAGTGCTAAGGTAGTCACAACCCCAGTAGCTCCTGCTTGGACAGCAAAGAACAGCCACAGTAGGAAACTGGGATATTGGGTGACCTCTTTCGGGCTGCGGGCAGGCACCCAACACAGTTTGCAGAAGGCAAAAGTAAAGGGGACACTTCCTAAAGAAGTCCTGGAAAAAACAGAAGAATACAGAAAAACTGGGCTGTCTTCCAAAACGGGAATACTTCACTGAAAATGCTTTTCGCAAAACCTGTCTTTGTCTGCTTCACAACCTACCTCCACAGATGCTTAAGCAGTGCATCTCAGTTGATCTTCAGGGATCCCAAATACTGGGGTGATGTCCTCTTTGCATTTATGGAGAAGTCACTGAATCTGATTCTGGGTGAGACAAACCGTGCATTTCTTCATTAGTAGTGCAAACATCCCTAGCACGCTCTGTAGGCATATATACTGTGAATTCACCCATCTTGATAGTTTTAAAGACTTTTGCTGCTCAGGAACTTTCCTTCGACAAATCCTAGCTCCATTTTTAGCCAATCTCCATTTTTAGCCAACCTTCCTCTTCACTCCTTCCTTCATAAACATGGGTATCATGAAATTGAAATATCAAAAAGAAAAAAAAATAAAGCCACAGCAAAGCTTCGCTGTCTTTCACCACTGATAAAAGGAAGGGAAATATCCTAAAGCGTAAGTTGTAGTTGGTTAAAACACATCCTCCAGAAAGGCATCTAGCCTTGTTTTGAAGCCATAAAGAGACAAGAACCGCACTGGCCAGAGTATTTACTACTTTAAAAGTATTTGGATAATTGTTTTTATAAGCTAACGAGAATGAGCCTCTTACATGTCTTGTTCTGAGGTATTTGTTGCCAGTCCCTAGTGTATATAGAAATGTACCAATAATCTCACACAAGCTGACTGAAATCCAAGGAGTCGCTACTGTTAATTTCAATGGGGCTGCGGTAAAACACAACAAATGCTTCTTTTAAGAAAGATGAAGAGTGTGGGTAGCAGGAAGACACAGCTCTCAATTTCTATTTTCTCCCCAGGCATCTGATTTCTTTTATATTTTTTTTTAGCTGTGGATAGTTGTCTGTGCTATGCCTACCTGAGCAAGTAGCGCTGCCCAATAAAAGTGGATGTGCAGGATAAAACAGTCCATGCTGAGGACCTGACACACACTTTATGCTCTTTGGAGTTTTACTTAAGGTAAAGTCTAGCCTAACCCCCATGACTGAACCCCTATTTAGCAGCTGGAGTGCATCAGGTGCACTCCTGGAGCTTATCTTCTGGTTTGTTTTCCTCCGAAATTAATTCAATCCTACAAGACTGTTCCGCAGCGCGAACAAATACGAAATAAATGGGGGGACAGTCAAGAGATTTTTTTGCTTCTGCTTCTGCACTGATCCATTGGTGGGCCCCCGCTACAACCTGGAACGCTGCCATAGATGAGCTCTGTAAGCGTCATGCAGCCCTGTTCCAGCTGAATCTCTGCACAAGCTCCATGATTCTATCTCAGTATAGTGCATAGTCTGCCTTACTTTGCACAGTTCACAGTTATGACTGCTCAAAGAAAACCAGCACCTGCAAACCACCATCTCTGCACGTCTGGGTATGTGGTACACTAGCAAACCCCTCTGGATTATGGCGTCCCTAGCACCTAATTGCCCTCCATATTGATCTGCCATGGCCTTAGCCTTCTGCCATAATCCAGAGAGTTTATTCTCCGTAAGACATCTATGAATACACACACACACATACACATATAATTTTACAGCAAATTCCTCGTTTTCTGAAACAGGTTCCTGCAGGGAGGCTGGTATGCTTTCAGCAGCACCACTTAATGTCTGAACAGGGCTGAACCTGTCCTCTTCAGCAGTGGTGGGATACACCGGGGACAGCCACTGTCTGTTTCCTGATGAGGATGCTCCTAGCTATACTGCACACTTCAATCAGTCTGGGGAGAATAATGCTTTTCTTTTTTTTTTTCAATATTAATGGGAAACGATGTAATAGTGTAAAACCTAACATGGATCCTATGCACCCCATGCAGGAGTTGAAAGGCAGGAAGAGAATTATCTCCTCTTCTTGAGAAAGCTAGCCAACATCAGTTATTATTGTGCTCAAAATCATGCTGCAAATTAGAGCCCTGGCTCTGAAATTGTTAAAGAATGTGGCCACAGTCCTGATACATGACAGAGGAATGGAAAGTCCAAGTAGGAAATAGATGGAGAAATGAAGGGAAAAAGGAAAGGAATAGGTTTTTGTTGACTTCAGTTTGGCAATCAGGATCTAAATGGATCTGAGAGGGCCAGGTCAGGGGAGGATCTAAGGCTCATTTTTCCTCAGAAGTGAGGAAGGAGAAAGGGACATGGCTGGGGACCAAGGAAAGAATGCAAGAAATCCATCTCTACCTCAGAACTGTTTTTTTCTCAGATGGTGAGACCCACTTTTCAGTGGGTGTCTGGAGAAGAGTGCACCCCAGGGACAGAGGTACATGACACCTTTTGGGATAACACTGCATGAGATGTGGATGAAGATGGGTGGGGTGCAACTCAGTTATCCACGCAGGGTTGTCTCATTCCATTGGAGATATCCTTGACCACTTTAGGGGTCTGTTCAGGCTGGCTGGGGTGACACGGGACCTGTGGGAGATCTGTGCCCATCTGGAGTGGCACCTGAAGGCTAGCACAGCTGCCCAAGGGCATCTCAGGTGGCATCAGCCCCCTGGGTAACAGAATCACTCCCGTAAAAAACACAGACCTTGTTGCAAAACTGGTGCTTTGCAGGTGCAATTTATAGCTGTTCTAAGAACCTTTATTTCCTGTGCATATGCCTGAGATAAATATACCCTGAAAAAAATCCTTTTCTTTTTTAAACTTCCAGATTTTGACATTTGTACCCCTAGCATTTAATTTTGAGATGAAGGGAACCTGGCTTCTTTATACAGATGAAAACTACACTAAACTTTTCCCTTATGAAAGATCTTTCAAACATTAGCTGAATAATTTTTGTCCATTTGACCATCTGAGTAATTACTTTAGAATGTCCTCTCCTGCATTTCTTTGCTAGCAGTCAGACCTCTGTAATAAAATATTATGTTCAAAATATATTTTAGAAGAAAGGTATATAATCCTATTAATGGATTTCTTTAAATTCTCTATATGTGTTTTGCAATGAAATAAGCATATCCATAGCAATTTTTAAAGTTCTGCTTCAGGATTTATGCACTCTTAATGGACGGAGATTATTTCTTTGGATAATATAAATATCCCAAAGATTTAATGAAGCCATAAAGACATTCATTAGGCTTCTGTAATTAGAATTATAGTTACAAAAGCTTCAGAGTGCTAAATATACCCACAGTATTTCATTATTTCAAGTTTTCAGTAAACAGCTTTCATCCAGGGGAGGAACTCAGAGCTGGGGGGGTGGAATTCACCTCCAACTTGGCAAGAGGGCCCTGAATCTCACCTCCTCTCAAACTGGGCAAGTAACCCGTGAAAACACATTTATGGAGACCAGCTTCTCCAGGCCACCTGCAGCCTGCCAGGAACCCCCAATTGGGCACTGCTGTGGAGCGTGCCTCAAATAAATGCCATCTCCAGCTTGCAACAAAGGCTGAAGATCCCTCATTTCCCATTTTACTTGATGTCAGATCAGGACTACAGATATGTTTTGAAAATCACTTGGAGGCCTTGCAAAACCAGGTATGTAAATGTCAGGACTAAATTTGGCCCTAACTTCTCACTGGAAGTAGGGAAAGGTAATACTTTTAAATGAGTGTTGCAAGTCATTTCTCCAGTTCTGGGTTTGTTCAGGCCACTTGGCTCTCATGCAAATGTTTTCTCTGTTTTCTATGCAAAGAACAGCAATGACACGGAGCCCAGTGATGACATCTCGGAATCCAATCAGAAAACGTGCATAAAGATGAAAGGTCTTACCAACGAGAAGTGAGCTTGCTAAACTGCACCTTTCAATGAATTCGGACAAAACTGAAAAATGTTGTTGATATCAGATCCTTAGGCTGATTACTGAAGCGTTCGATTTTTCAGCATGTCAATTCATCACTGTCTACCTGGTTATATTTAACACTTTCTCCTGTTTCCATCCTGTCTGCTGAGATAGGCAATCTCTGTCACACAGTATCTGCTTCACCAGAAGGTCAATAGACCATTGTGGAGGCCCGTGAGTCCTGTTCCCAAGTCGCCTTGATTCTCTCCATGATATTGCTGACGGCAGATGGAGCTTCCACGTCTACTGGCATCTAAAATATTAATGAGATTAGAGCTTCCATCCTTCAAACAGTCCAGCATGTCCTTTTTGGTGCTTCGCATTTATGCAGCCAGCCCGTGGAACGCAAAACCTCCGTAGTGATGGTTGTTACCCTGTGCTGGTAATGCCAAAATGTTGCATGAGTCACACTGGTGTTCATTTTCTTTTGAGAAAGTGCCACTTTGCATTTTAAGCTAGCCACAGGTTCAAAATTTTTGTGGAAGATCCTAAGCTTTGGACAACTCAGTCTGGAGCTGAGAGGTTTGGGATGTACATATAGAATTTATGTTTGGTTACAGCTCATCAGTCCTGGCCAAATTATGCAAAATATGTATATGGAAATGGTGTCTCAACACTTCCATGTGCACTAGCCTGGTTTGGGGGCTACTTGGGAGTAGTTCTTAGGCTTCCCTAATTCAAGCCTGTCAGAGACTACCTGTGGTACCACAGCTGTGGTGTGGGACTGAAGAGGATTAGACAACCTTCTCCTCCTTCTATTTCATTGTGAGTGAGGGACAGAGCAGCTGCATAACCTGTTTGGTTGCCTCCTTGTTTCTATCAGATTATCCCTCAGTGTGTAACTGAATCCTGGGTGCACACATACACACATATACAGCTTTAAATATTGAGATATATATATATATATACAGAGAACAATCACTGACTGGTTAGAAGGCATTTATTGTTAGAACTTGCTGATTGATAGTTTAGTTTAGCACAAAGTGGCTTCACTGGTTTCTTGGATTGGGATTATTTTCCAGTGTGAGTCCTGAACTGAACTCTGGATCTGGGTCCTTCTGGATGTTAGGGAAGTCAGCTTTTTGGTATTTGGCTTCTCCCCCTTGTAAAATGATAATCACGCAACTTGCCTACCTTTGTAAAGTGCTTTGAGATCTATGGGCGAGACACACTATAGGCACGCTAAGCATGATTTATTTCCTTGCAGGGCCTATCCCTAAGTGGCTCATTGAAGAAACAACATTTATAAATATGCATAGCTTCCTGGTATAGAATTTTTCCTATTCTTTTCAGAATATACAGGCTAAGCTGTTATTATTCACTTTTCCATTTTTAGAATCAACGATTAAATTGCACTGCACTGCTGTGTTGTACCAATTAAAATAACTACTGTCTATTTGGCAGTCCTTTAATGGGAAATGAAATTCACTTTTGGGCATATATCATGGTAATACATATATCATATGGTATACAATTTAGATCATTTTGGAGGACAGTAGCTGTATTAGTTCTTATTCCCTACCTAGTCCTCGTTATGAGCATCAATTTTGTTAATTAAGAATTTTAAACCCTGTGAATTTATAGTACAATTACGTTTTACTCCATAAGTAGGTCTTTACCCCTCTACAACTATTAACAAAATGTCCACTTATATTATTTGCCCGTGGTTTCAAAGGCTGATGAATTTTTGGATGAAGATTTACCCTTTTTTCTAAGCTTTGCTTATTGTGTGTCAGCTGTTAGTCAGCAAAACATAACAGTGAAGACTTTTGACTTAAATCTTATTTTTTTTAAAGAAAAGCCAATTCATCAGGTAGGAAAGACTGCTGCTCACACTCTCAAGTCCTGCCAAAGACAAATGGCTGTAAAAATTTAAAATCAATCATTAACAGATTAGCTGTTGGTCCAAAGTAAATAGCAATCAGCTTATTAGGCATCAGGCAGAGTGAGATAAAGGGGAAGAGTTATTGAAAATGAGGATGTTTGCTGGGGCTGTGCTGATGGAGCAGAACAGGGAAAGGCTGTTTCTTTGTTGCTCTAATTACAAATGGAAAATAACCTACAGTGCTGAACAAGTTGAGCTCCCTCACTGAATTGAATGGAGCATAGTGCTTATGTTCTACGTCATGGCTTGATTTATCTTGATTATCAGTTGTTTGCACTACTTCTTCCCTCCCTAGAAGGCCCTGTTTGGCATTCTCTTATACTGAAGTAAATGCAATTTTGGGCTCTGCAAAGCATGGGGTGTCGGGGGGGGAGTTGCCACAGGAGAAATGCCCTTCTCATCCAACAATATAATCTCCATACAGGAAATTCCTCTCATATGATGGAATTTTGTTTGCGACAGGGTTTCATTATGGTTAAGCGACAGATTGCTGGAGACTAAATCACAGACAGCTTTGTCCCACAGTGGTATTCAGCCATAGTGAAATTCTGCAGAGCAGATACATTCAGAAGAAGGAGGATGTTGTAAGAGGAAACAGAGAGGGAGAAGGAGTGGAAGGGAAAAAGCCTGAGAAGACAGAAACAATAGAATTTGGGTAGGAAGCAAAGCTGAGGGGAAAGAAGACAACAAACAACAGCTGAGAGTAAAATGAGATGAGGAAGCAGAAAAGTGAAGCAGGAAGTAGGAGGAAATGGGTACAAGTTAAAGTTGATGACAAAAGCTCCCTTTCATCAAGTAAACACTGAACTGTTTACATAGAGAGTAACTGATCATTAGAATGATTTACCACGAGTTGGGGCCATTTCTCCATGACTGGGTATGTTAAATTCAGGCTAAGATATTTTTCTAATAAAACAGAATTCCTGAGCATTGCCGCTTCAGTGGTTTGAGCCCAGCAAATAGAAAGCTGACCTGTTTCTTTGTGAAGAAACCTGGAAACGGCATTTTTCTATTAATGACATTATTCCACATGTTATAATTGTGAACCCTCACACAGTGCATGGCCTGAAGAAAACCTCAGGAAAATCACTGCCCGACAGCCTGGTGCAGGCTGTGGTCCATTCTGCCCCGGGAATGGGCACGAGGTTGCACATCTCTGCCTCCTCCCCAGCATCCGCATTGGGTGACTGACATCTGTCTTGGGACCGCACAAATGAGATGCAGCGCCAGTGCCAGCTTCAGTCCCTCTCTGCTAAACAGACAGGCCCTGGACAAATGCTTCAGCCAGCTTGATTTGAGCAGATGTCCCTCTATCCAAGCCCCAGTACAGTTATATCCTTCCCAGTTATGGGTATGGGGCCACCACTCAGCCCTGGAGGAAGGTGGGAGGTGTCCACTGAGCAGCGCTGGCATTGGGATGGTTTCTCACCCTGGTGCAGAGCTGTAGCACTGTCAGGGCATGATCCCAAACAGGGTTCCTCTACCAAGGACTATACAGAGGCCAGACAAAAAAAAGTAGGGATCCTTTTTTCCAGGTTTCTTATTTCAATTTAAAAAAAAAAGAAAAAAGACCAAATGAGTACATTCTCACATGCTCTTACTGTTTTTTTCCTTAGTAGGAAAACATACCTAGGGTCTGTCAGAAGAAAAACTACTCTTGTACTCCTTAAAGTTACTTTTCCATTAAATAGCTGTGGAAAAACGGGAGAGTAGTTATTTCCTTTACACCTTTTGCATTTATTTTTGTCCTGTTTTCCCTAGTTCTCATGTGGCATAAAAAATAAAGCGTCTATCTTCCGTCCATTTTCTGCTGCTTTTGCTTTGTTACTGTCAAAGATATCCAAGCGAAAATTCATAAAATGACATAAATCTGATTTCAACAGAAATGAAGAAGTGAGAAGTCTCAGAGCAAATACATCCTAACGATTATTTGCCAGCGTTTTCACAGAAAAGAACAGTCAGCTGAAATGGCGAAGTCGCAGAAGTCTCTTTTCCACTGAAATGGCTGAATAAGCTACACGGAGCAAAAAATGACTTTTCTGCTTGCAATTCGCGTGCCTGCAATGTCCCAGGACAGCAACCCACACCTGGGGGTGACAGAGCTGTGGCAGTCTGTCATCTTTGAGCTATTTCTCCATGCTCCAAGGAGGAGAGAGGGGTGACGCTGCTTTCTGTCTACGGCAGGAATTGTTTAAATTATTTACAATGGACGGAAGGACAGCTGGGGGGAGAGGATGAGGAGGCTGGTGCAATGCTATAGACATTGATCCTGCCAGGAAAAAGAGCAAACTCTCTCGCAATATGAATGGTGGTCTTGCAAATGTGGAAGGAGGGCCATTTTCCAATGTCACCCTCACAGTCTAAAAGAGGGCTCCATGCATATTATTCAAGGAAATGCAGATTGTAGTGTTGTTTAAGGGTGCCATATCTCAAGACAGCTTCTTGTTGTCTTCATTTCCTACGCATCGGTGTCCTCCAGTCTACAGTACGATGGAAGCCGTGCAGTAAACTTTGCACATTTCCAAAATTATCTCCCTGAAGAAAAGTGCCAGTTTTTCACTGAGTTGCTTGTAAGAATAGATCAAAAGCAGAAGAAGAGTGGAGGGCTGAGGGCTGGCCAGTTGCTGGGATGCTCTACAGAAAATTGAGGAAGGCAGCTGCAGGACCAGCTTCTAATAACAGAGGAAGACCAGGAGTAGTTGACATTAAGACTGTAAAGAAACAGTTACGCTGGTGGCATATCTTATACAAGGACTGCCTTACTAATTTTTCCACCAACATATTCCTGTGATACAATTTTTGCTTCTTTTAATTAAGCGTTTCAAGAGAAAATAATGGGATCTTAAAGCCTCATGTATTTTGGAAAAGGTAGTAGTAAATTGTGCAGTTTTGACCTTTTCAGCTTTTTGTAATGTGATTGGCTGTCTGTTCTTTTCCCTCCACTATTTACAGCTGCAGTGAACTGTGCAGAAGGGGTAGGATGGCTAGCCAGCTGAAATACGGAATATTTAAAAGGTTAAAATGCTGCAACATACTGGTGCCTTCCACACAGTATATGGACATTATAAATTTCACTGCATTGATCACATAAAGAATTGAGAAATTAAATGACTTCATGAATCATTTTTTGTGGGACAACAAATGTGACCAAAAGGGGGAAAAATGGCATCAGTCTGACCCCAGATCTGGGAAGTATTTTTTTTGTGTGTGTTTATTATTTCTGCTGCAGTAATAGATGAAGTCTCCCTCTGAAGCACAGGATCATTTTAGCAGGCGCTGAGTATCTACGAGTGACATAAAGACAAGCCCTGCCCCAGAAAGCTTGCAATCAAAGCATCTTGAATCCATTCAACAGGTGACTAAATAGAGGTGGTGACCTTCTTAGGAATAAATATTTCTTTTTTAGCGTACCAGGGGGACATCTTAGGGAAAACACAGTATACTTTGAAAGTAATTCCTTAGCAGATGGAGACGGTAACATAGAGACATTAATAGCCATGTAATGAGTCCAGAGGGCATGTGAGGGGCAATGTCAAATAATTTGGTACCCAGGCAATATGCTGAGGAGATTGACAGAAAGCTAGCAGGGCAACAGGAGATCAACAGAATCTCAGAGCGGGATGACAGCTGAGACACTAATAACTAAAAGAAAAAATCTTCAGGTTTTGGTACTTCCCTTTGTCATCAATAACAAGTCTGGTGAACAGCGTTCGGTTCTATGCAAGTTTTTTTTGGTGGAAAAGACTGCTTAGGGCAAATCTGAAGAAAGGCTTCTCAGAAAAAAAAAAAAGAGCAAAGCTTGGCTCCCCAGTCTTTAATTTCTTTAGAAACACAATATCCGCAAAAATGTTTATTTTGTGTGTAAGACAAATCCGAAAAGTGATACCAAAGAGATTAGGAGTCAGGTCTCATAAATGCCAGCGAGAAGCCTTCTGGCGCTGTGTACACCGTTACTGCAGAGCTGGACCTTTGTGCTGAAGCTGGAGGAGTGGGGCTGCATCTCAGCTCCCTGCCTTGACCCCACACGGGTCCACACGTGGCTGAGCACAGCAGGGAGAACACAGAAGCACCGTAGGTGATCAAGTAGGAAACAGATATGGGCAGAAAGACATGATGAATCAACCTGAGTCACAGAGAGAATTCAGAATTGGGGCTGATTGATTGTGAAAATTTTGCATGTTAGCTCTAGTTCCCTGTGCCCTTGGAAGTGGAAAGTTTCATCTTGTTCCAGTTGTAGCTCTGGATTAAAGTCAGACGTGTAGGGAGAAAGATTGTTACCACACCAAGATGCTGGGAAAATTTCTTCAGAAGGAAATGCCAGTATTGCTTTTGATCCATCATTTGAAACAAACTTATGATCTTGAGGGATTTATTTTCTGCGGTCATTAAAACTGAATGTTTTCATTGATTCGGATAGCCGCTTTCTGGAGGAGCTGCAGCTGCCGGGACAAACAAGCCCCCATTCTGCTGCCCTGATCCCTCTGGGAGCCGGGGGGTGATTGACAAGGGGCTCTGGTTTGGACAGACTCACGCCCTGATGTCGGGGAACTGGTACACGCATTTCAGCCAGAGCAGCCGCCACGGCACCGAGGTCCAGGGGATTTTCCTCCTTTCCACAGACACTGAGAGGTGGAGGAAACTGTTTCCAGCCTGTCTGTGATGACAGGGCATGCAGAGGCGGGCTGCGAAGCTACTTCCAGCCTTCTGCTGGTGTCCCCGACGTGGTGTCTCTCCCACCCTCCATGGGCCATCCTCAGTAGCAGCAGCAGGAGGAAAGCAGTGCAGGAACTTGGAGGTCTCCAGAGTGCGCTGGGGCGTCCATCACTTGAGGGACAGTAGGTCAAGGACAAACAGCCTCACCTCCAAAATCACTGAGGAGCAGAGACGGGCTGGACATGCTGCAGGGACTCCTCATACCCAGGCATCCTTGAATGTGACTGTGTGCAACCTCCTGGCTCCTGCTGCTCTGTGGTGGGGGGATATTTTGCCGTCTTCCTCAAATGTTACAGCTGACTCGGAGGCTCAGGGACCTTACCAGCACAGGGACCCAGCTGCTTGCCTCCTCCTCTCCCATCTGCACCACAGCTGCTCCGGGATGGCCTCCTATATTTAGCCTTCTCTGCAGGGAAGATGGGAAGACATAACTGAGACAGGCTGTGAGGTTTTGAAGGTGCTGAGCTTTGATGCTTTGCTTACTGGGCTCTAGAGGCCAGTCACCAGCGGGTGGCAGGGGGCTTGGTCTTGGTTTGGTGGCGTCTGCTCCTGCTCAGCTGCTGCCGCTATCCTGAGGAGCCCTCACCTCTGCTCCTTTTCTATTCTATAACCAGCCCATCCACAGACAAGATATCAACATTACGACATGAGTAGATATACAGTTATATGGTTATATGGAGGTATAATTTAATGAAGCAGTTGTTTATGCCCTCCCGGAGTGGATCGCCTGGTGACCACAACTGCCCAAGCGGGAAGCAGGCAGTTTCCCCTGACGGTGGTGGCCCCTCACCAGGCCGGCGGCGGCTGCCCTTGGGCAAGTGTCCCTCAGCAGACGGGGACTGTCTTTGGGTGAAAGAGGGAAGCCGTCCTCTGCCCCTTCCACCCCTAAAGCAGAGCCAGCGGTGGGCGAAGGCGGCTGCCGGGCCTGGGATGCCCGGAGGGCACTGCCGCCCCCCACCACCAGCGCTGGCCTGCTTCATTTTCATCCGCTGATCAGATATATTTACTTCTCGGGTATTTCCCTAACCAGAATTGACTGCACTATAATTGCCTATTTCTTTGGTCCATTGGCTGTTAACCTTGAAGCGCGGCGGGCGGAGGCGGGGAGGCCCTCCCTGTCAGGCCTGACCCCGGCCGCGCCGCGGGCTGCCATGACAACGGCGACAGATGTCAGCCATGCCGCCCGCGCCCCCCGCACGGGGAAAATCGATCTTGCGACGGCGCCGCCGCGCACAGCCACCGACCTGCCAAGCGTTCCCGGCTCAATCATTTGTTTCATCTAGCGGGGAGAGGAAAACATAAAAGAAATGAAATGAATTTGACCTCTGTCTTTCGAGTGACTCCGGTGCTGAGCTGAATCCTAGCAAGCGCCTCTTATGAATTTGAAAAAATTACATTAGGAATAACATTTTGAAGTGAAATGACTCTTGTAATGTCAACCCTCCAGAAACATGTTATTTCAAATGTCAGATACGTAACAGTCATTTGCTATTTTCCGGATGTGTCCGGAGGTTATCTTCACCTCGGGTGCATTTCAGGTAAATTATTATAAAGAAACTGCCTGTGAAGTACACAAAAAAGTATTGCCTGTTTTTTCACACCGCCCTGGTGAGGAGAACTCCTTTGTGGCTGCATTAGAGCATCACCACAATGAGAAGACAATAAACAATGCTCCAAATTGACATCGTCTCTCCTTTCTCAAAGCAGTGACAGGGTGGACGGACTTTCCCAGTGCGGAACAGGGTTCCTTGGGATGGTGACCGATCCTCCAGCGGGGGCAGCGGATGCTGGGGGTGCAGGAATGGACCCCCCCCATCCCTCCGAGTCACCTGGGGTTTGCTCGTTGCATATGCAAATGATTTCACGACCAAACTCTACAACCCCATGCTAACGTGTGCCAATACATCAATGTCACTCCGGCAATGTTACGCATGTGTCTGACAAATCGGGAAAAACCCCAAACCCCGCGGGGTTTGGTTCATGCCCACCACTGGATGGATCTGCTGGCAGATTTTAGAGGCAGCTCCTCCCAAATCTGTAGAGATGGACAAATCTCTAAGATAACCTTGTCCTTAAAAAAAAAAAAAGAAAAATAGCACGCCGATGAAGGTGATTATAGTAAAAAGGATCTCTTAAGATTTTCAATGCGATACGTCTGTCTCTCTGCTGTGGGATATTTTATTGCATTTTTGCCCTCAAGTGAAGCTGACGGGAGCCAGGCTTGCAATTTAAATCAATAAGAACCCTTTACCATGGCCATAAAATACTTGGCTAAACCTTTGAAGTGGCCACAGTTGAATGCGCAGTGAACACAGCATAAATGCTCCTTGAGATGTATTGTGTTAGACGACTGCTAAAGCGGCGCTCCAAGGAAGCGGTGCCCGAGCACCTTCTGGGAGCCAGGCAGAGCGGCTCGGCCTCTCTGGGGCACCATCGGGGTTGCCATAAGCCAACACCCGTAACTGGCATGCCACCCCGCACTGCAGATGTCTGGCATCCAAGCCTCCAGCTGGATGGGTTTCCTGGGGTGGGGGGGGTCAGGCTCAAAAATCCCATAACGTGTTGTTGCACCTCTCAGCAATGGCTGGGGAAACACAAGGCAGATGCAGCTGCGTCGGCAGCGCTTCCAGGGCCGGCTCCTCAGTTATGTAAATCAGCATTTTTGCACAGAGGAGCAGGTCTGAATGACCCCAGATGAGGCGTAGTCTTTGCAGGGTGAATAGTGGCTGCATGAATGTATGTCTGTCTATCTTTTGGCATGTGCATGCATGTATATATCTCTACACATATACAGGTAAAAGCCTGCATAAAAGCAGAAAACTCTCTGAAGATACAAGCCTAGTTTGAATAACACAAAGCATGTGACCATTTTATATTTAATATTTAATACTCACAGATATCCAAAGTAAAGGTTGACACTTCACCCTTCCTGCAAAAAGCACTAGGAAAACAAGTAAAGTTTAAATCCACACCCTGACCTTTCGATTGTTTATGGTAAGTCCTTGGGATTCTTTAAGAAGAAATCTATGTTTTTTCCTTCCTTTTGTAAAGAAGTTTTTTATTTAAAGAAACCAAAGACCAAGCACTACTTTATTATTGGGTAAATAATACTGCTAAAACCTCTGGTGCAGTGGCAGGGGACGAGAAGTGGATGAGGTATATGTTTTAAGGACATAAAAGACTGGTTCTTCCAGAGACATAGGGAATACGTTCAGAAGCAGCATTAAGTGCACATAGTACAACGAGCACTGTATGCCCTCTGCTTGCAGCTCCCCGGCTGTAGAGAGAGTCCTGCCCTCTGGGTCCGTCCTCAGGCTGCCAAATCTTGCCTGGTTTGGGACAAGCAGTCCAGCCGGCTGCGCTGTTTCTTCTGTTCCATTCCCTTCAGTGAGGGTTGGATCGGGTCCAGTGAGGTTCAGCTCTTCAGCAAATATGCTAAGAGGGAAAAGGCCAGTTTTCCTTTCTGTCCTGTACATTCACAGTTTGGCATTATGCTACTCCCAGTGTACCTTAGTACTACAGATGTAAGAGCAGCATGTGTAGAAATACTATATGCTGGGCAGATTGTAAGAATGTGGGCTAAAAAAAGCTTCAATGTATATTGTCTAGAGCCATTGTTAATTGTAACAGATCCTACGTCTAGTAGGTATAGGTATATTTAATGGGTTTTTAAAATATATATATAAATTAGACTTACCATATTTTCAGGTGCCTGATTAGGTTTGGAACTTCACTCTGCTACACCTTTTTTTCTATAAGCCATTTGGAAGGAGCACACATGTTTCTGCAACCCCAGGAGCATGTCATCATTGTCACGGGTGTACATTCACGTCAAACATGACATTCTGTGTCAATTTGCATGAATAAAAGTGCCTCTCCATACAACCACATTGTAAACCACAGGCTATTCACATAGTGTTCACATAGATGCCATATGTTTCTTCTGCACTGAGAAACATAGTACATGTGTTGTTCCACGGTATTTTGACCTAAAAATAGCTGAAAGAAGTGGCTGCTGTTATGCTCCACTGAGAAGTTTTGCTCAGTTATGACTCGTTTGCTCCAGCGAAACACTCCTTTTAGCCAACCCTAAGTGTCCTGACGACAGGCACCATGCGTCATGCTTTGCTGTCTCTTGCCCTGGATGAATTCAGCAGCAACATGCCCTTGGGTGCAAATGGGAGAAGTAAAACCCTCAAATTACCTAGTTAGACTCAAAAACGTTTCTTCTATTCCAGAAAATATCACCGAGAGCACATCCCAGCTCAGAGTCCTAAACTCCGTGGTCTACAAGGATAAAGAGTACGATGGGGAAATAATCAGATGAAGGAGGATAAAACGTGATTTGTTTCACTGTATTACATCTGACAGTAAGTATTTGTCCTAGCTCACGTCTTGTTTACTAGTTAGGCAGTGTTAGTTTGGATAAACTAACGGATAGCGATTCTGGATTTAAAAAGAAAGTTCCTGTTTCATCCCATTGCTGGAGACTCCACACGCTTGGGCACGGACACCTGAGAAATTTTTCCAAAAAATATACACCCAGACTTGTGGTGAGTTTATCAGTTTATATTTCTTTCTCTATCTTATTCCTCTTTTTCCTTGGACTGGACTGGTAATGAAAGGCACTTCTCTCTCATGGGGCATCTGACAAGAAGACACACAGAGCTTTCTGACATGGTCCCTGAATGCCTCCCTTCAGACTCTGCCTTACATAGACATGACTGTCCAGAGAGAGAGACTAAATAAAGGTCTAGATTTTACCATCTTTAATTCGATATAGCGGGCCTTTAAAATTAAGGAAGGAAATTGCCATGACTATGCTATTTCTTCCCAGGAATTTTTCTGCAAATCCGTCAAACCAAAATCAGACACGATACAGGAATAGAAGGATCCCCAGTTCCTGCTGTCTCTGCTGGGTAAGCTGCCTCTGTACTGCTTCTGGCTTGGGGGCAGTTTTCTGTCTTCCTCCACAGCAGAAGAAAGAAAGGATGAAAATGGACTTTAAAACAGGAAATTTTGACTCTCTAATCTCAACTCAATCTCACAGGTAATGGCTGGGAGCCCTAGCAGGGACACCAGAGAGCTGAATCCTACAGCAGAAGGGACTGTTTTACTTTATTTTTATGTAATTCTGAGTTTCTGAGTTGTCCCTCATAGATTTTTCTAGCAAACCTCACTGGTTCTTAGGCAGAACAATTGGCAGAAAGAAATTCCTGAGGAGCTGTGCTTATGGATTGCCCTAGACCATTTCATGGAAAGGTCTCCTGGTAGCCATGACTTGTTATGGCCAACACGGCAATCTATGAACAGTCCCCCCTGAATTAGACAATACATCTGTTGTATTTGTTTGAACAGCATGTAAACGTCCTTTCCCTGCTCACATGAGCACAAGGTGAGGTTCTTGGTTCAACATTGAAGCTGTTGCTTTTGCTCTGGATGCACGGTCTGGGAAATGGGCAGTGCACAGGCAGAGGGGCAATGGCCAGAGCCATCTGCAGTAGCTAGTTACCCGCTTGGGAAATATGTTGTAATCATCTTTTCCTCTAAATCTTCTAGATACATCTCTAGAAACTGGTGTCTTTCTCTACTTCTGGGTCTTGTGGGTATGATCCTCTGAGTGCAGGCACACTCATCAGCATGGTCTTTGCACCTCTAAATTAATCCCTCTGCTTTCCCAGTTCCTCAGCTGCTTAGACCCCTTTCCCTAGGCTCTACGAGCAGGGAAGCTCTAGCAGCATCCCAGGAACAGAGGATCAGGAGGGAAGGATGTTCATTTTCCCAAACACTTCACTGTTAACAATCACTCTAGAAAGAGTACAAATCCTGAGCACAGGTCTCCTACAGTCTGATCTTGAGGCAATCATAAACACATAATATGGTGAATTTTCTTCCATCTTGCCTGCATTTGAGCTCTGCTTTATTTTTTCCATATGCTCCTTCTTGGCGCTACAATTAACCTCCTCCTTAGCTGTTGTTGGGAGAGGTATTCAAAGACAAAATCCAGTAAAATACATTTGTTCCCATAGGAAAGAGTCTTTCATGGCTGACGGCGTGCTTGCTTCTGCAGTAAAATGTATGTTGTAATCTACAAATGGGTTTGCAGTCCAACGTGGGGTGACATTCTTCAGTGAAGGTCACAGCACTATATAGAGGCATTGACACAAAACAGGTTTCATAGAACAAAATGGAGTTCACAGTTAGACATAGACATATCCTCAATCTGTCATGCTGTTTTCTGCCTTAACTCAATGGTCAAAGTAGCTGGCCAGGTGTGAGTAGGGAAGTGATCTATGTCTCTTCAATAGCTGCAGTAATTTCCTTGTCCCTCCTCAAACTCGCCCCTGTTCCAAGATGATGGCAACACTGGTCTCTTGTGCGACCTTCTGATCGATGGAGTGACAAGCTATTTCTTTCTCAAGTGAGCCCTAATCTCCTATTATGCCACAAGTACACAGGCTACTGTGATAAAAGCTTACAGTCTATGACACCTGGTCAAAACAATTATTTTGGTAGTTGTTCCCAACAGATTTGGGCTGTGACATGTCAGGTGACTAAATTAATCCTGGGAGCAAAGGGATTCCTAAAGTGAAATATGATTTAGAGGGTTTGGAATTCAGTATGTGATCCTTAAGACTAGTCAGCTCTGGAGTTATCTGCCTTTCCTTGTACTCTTGTACTTAACTTCTGAACTGTATAGTTTTCTTAGCCCAGGAGCATTTCTGGGTGGGTGTTGCCCATCATTTTGTTAGGCATGTCCAGCACCTCTCAGGATTTGCTTCTCATAAATCACAGTTATCTGATCTGTTCTCTTGGCACTGAAGAATGGTCTACGAGGTGCTGAAGTTTAATTTTCAACCTGCTTGTAATAGTCTGTTGAGACAGGATTTTCCTAGGCCATGATCATTCCACCTGGAAACAGTACAAATGATGGGATTTCCACCACAACTCCTTTGGGACGTCTTTGTACCTCAAGAAAGCCTTCTGTCAAGTTGACTATCCAGTAGAAGATCTCTCTGCAGCTGTGTGATCATCTTCATCCATTAAAAAGGGAAAGGACTGCTGTCCCAGTTTTATGGAAGGAGCGCTGAGGACAGCAGGGGTAGCTGGCTTGCTCCAGGCTGCACAAGAAGCTTGTGACAGAGCAGGGACCTGAACACCTCACATAACTGCTGGACCAGCCATTGTTTGTACTGTTTTACCTAGTTATGTCACGTTGGATCTAA
The DNA here is from genome assembly GCF_964199755.1 of Larus michahellis. Classification (NCBI taxonomy): domain Eukaryota; kingdom Metazoa; phylum Chordata; class Aves; order Charadriiformes; family Laridae; genus Larus; species Larus michahellis. The sequence goes on from NC_133897.1 coordinate 37,353,643, forward strand.
TGCAAGCTTCCTCTCCAGCCTTGAAGCTGACACCCTTCCATAGCCAAAAATGAGTTGCTGTTAGGGATGAACAAGTTTTGTATGGTGCAGACCCTAATTCCTTACTCTCTTAAATTCAGCTCAGCACAGTAGAGTGCTCCAGCTCAGAGTTAATTTATAACAGCTGGGCCTCTACCAAAGCAAAAGGACGGTAGTGTGTAATGCAGTGCTGTTGTGTTATGCCTTATTTCTGTCCACCTCTTTCTCCTGAACCCATTTTGATGCGTGCCTTCTGATTAGACATGGAACTACAAGCAAAGCTGGTGCAGGAAGTTGTTGTACCACCTCTACTACGTGTGTGACACTGTCCCTGCACAGAGGGAATTCTCCACTGACCTTATCCATGAACTTTAGGGCCAATTCATGCCAATTACACAAAATAACATGTATGAGAATTCGGACTCGGAATTTAGGAATTCTTGTTTGTTAGTGAGCAAATCATGATGCAGATCTGGCCATATCTGTGGGGCCAGGCTAAGTCAGCCACTCCAGTTCTTCCAGGAGATCCAGCAGATCCCTGACCAGAGAAAAGCACTGTCATGAAGTGTAGATTTGTTTAGATTTGGCTTCTGTTCAAGTACAACAAACCATGCTTAGAACAATTATATTGCTTGATCCACCAAAGATCCTGTGGCCCCTCCATACAGATTTCCTTGACTACTGTCTTCCCACAACGGATATTTTTCCTTCCTAAAGTTGTCAAGCTTTGTTGCTGGGCAAATCCCGACAGCCTGCTCCAGCATCCTCTTGCTTCTTCAGTATCCTGATTCTCTTTTCAGGCGGTAATCAGGACTATGTCTATAGTACTGGATCCCGGAGCATATCAAAGTTTGTAAGTGTGGATATGTGTTTCACACATATGTGAGAACAAGCTGCATATTGGCTTCTCCTCTGCTTACACACTGGTTTTCATGGGAAGAAAACTTCAGTAGGTGGGCCACAAAAGGATGGGTGTATCCTTAGCCCTATCAGGCTGATGGGGCCAGGCTCTTTTCAGTGGTGCCCGGGGACAGGACAAGAGGTAATGGGCACAAACTTGAGCATAGGAAGTTCCACCTAAACATGAGGAGGAACTTCTTTACTTTGAGGGTGGCAGAGCACTGGCACAGGCTGCCCAGGGAGGTGGTGGAGTCTCCAACTCTGGAGACATTCAAAACCCGCCTGGACGCGTTCCTGTGCAACCTGCTGTAGGTGACCCTGCTCTGGCAGGGGGTTGGACCAGATGATCTCCAGAGGTCCCTTCCAACCCTATGATTCTATGATTCTATGATCAGCTAAATCTAGGCATTGGCTGAGTAGCTGGATTTCAAGGAGACCTCTCTACAATACCTTTAAGAATATTGTTTATAGATTTACCACCCTGCAAAACTGTTATATTCTAGTCTCTAGCTGGTCTGTTTCTCTCTCTTACATAATAGACCATCTCTCGTTTTAGTAACTTCCTCCCATTTACCTTCAAGTCAGATAATAAAGCGCCTTTATTCACTTACAATGGATCTAAAATAGTAAAATCCTACTGTCTTCAATACGTTACTTCCAACTCATCAGTTCAAGATCAAGCCCAATTCATTTGATTATTTTTCCTTACAGATCAATCCCACTTGTCCCTTCATTTTTTTTGTTACTTCTTTCTGGATATGCTCAGCAGGTAGGAAGATGCCCAATGTTTTACAGATTTGATCTGAAGGGATGTTTAGATGGATATGCCACTTCTGATGGAAAGAAGCATGAGCCTGCTAAACAATCAGTGCAAAAAAAATGAAGGTGAAATAGAGACTTTTAGCATTTCTTTTTCCCAGTTGGAGCATATATGAACATTATTCATAGTGCAGTCCATGGTCCATGGCTTGATGGTTCTGTGGCCAAAATGTTTTTTTTTTCTTTTTTTCTGGAGGGAGAGTGTGATAAAGGCTAGCTCGTTATGAGAGCAATATACTTTAATTTTAACAGTCAGACTCAGTGATCTTAAGCGTCTTTTCCAACCTAAATGATTCTATGATTCTGTGATTTCTCTGTGAAGTGGTCGAGGCTGATGCAGTTACCCCACCTATGTCCACTGACCTTTGTGGCACTTAGTTAAGTATGTTTTTTTACTTCAAAATGTCCGCTCCCTGTCCTGTTATCCAGAGACTGCTTTTTAAACTAGACCACCAGCATCTTTTGGCGATAGCTTCACTTAACAAGGAAATATTTGACTGCAAGGTGCACATTTAAAACATAATAATTTTTTGCCTACATGTTGTAACGCAAGACAAAAACCAGACCAAATCTGGGAGGCTGTTAGGTGTGATACCTCCAAATTACTTAAAAAAGCAGTTGCTCACATTCATAAAATAGAAGCTGAAATTATCTCATCTCAGCCATTCTTAGCAGTTGTCCTACGGAGTTATTGATCCTTGGCTGCTCATCTAATGAGCAAACTACACAGTGGACCACGAGTGCATTTCAGTTTTATGTGTAAGTGCTGTAAATGCTATTTTCAAAGTTAATATATTATTTTTGGCATTTTTATAGCAGCTTATTTAAAGTGTTATTAATGTTTAGAAATGTGATTTGGGGTTTGTTTTATGGGTGTTTGACTCAGTGTTAAACTCTCTCTCTTTATCTTCTATCCTTCTCCCTGTGTTCAGGCTGCACATATGTAACTTTTGGAGTTGCTTGCCTCATTTTGGGTTTGTCTCTAGTTGTTTCATTAATCTCGCTTGCTGCTTAAGTTACTTCTGCTGTCATAGTGGAACAGTCTGGGTCCTAAATTGTAAGTCTTTGTGAGTTAAAGGTGTCAACCGGATCGATTTCCAGACTGCAGAAACTGCAAAAAGCCTGTGGCTGAGCCTGAGCCCGTGACTCGCCCTCCTCATGGGTTTGGGTTTGTGCTCAGGCAGTGCCCCAGCACAGGGTAGGACACACACTGCACCAAACCCAGAGCACCCCAGGGAGGCATTATAACCCTGTGGCTCCCCTCTAAGCCACAGGCCCTCCCCTGTTTCCACCTTTCTCTGGAGGAAGTAATTTTGCTTCTATCCTGGATTTCAAGGAGGACAACCCCACCTTTGTTCTGTGGGTGGCCGGGAGTGAGCTCCAGGCTTCCCAACCCACCTCCTCCTCCTCCAGAGAGAAATAAACACACGTAGGGCAGCACACACACTAGTTTATAGTAGGGGCAGCCGTCAGAGAGCTGAGCTGGGAGGTCTCATGCCCTTCAGCTCTTTTGGATAACTGTGTCATCTACACCCCTCTCTCGGCCTTTGAAGGAGTGAGAGCGCAAAGCACAGCCTTGGTCAGTGAGCTGGACTGGCATCTGCTGCAGGGTAATGTGCTATCAGGTGTCAGGGCAGGTATCAAAGCCAGGCCTTTAGGAGCTGGTCCTGTGCTCAGACACCACAACCAGCTCTGCAGGCATTCCAATATGGTGAGAAAATGCAAGGCCGAGTTTCTCAGATCTCAGAAAAAGGGAGGTTGTGGCCTTGCTTGGCACATCAGTACGTTGTTGAACCACCTACAGATTCTCCTGGGTGGGCAGCGTAAAGCGAGAGGTACCATCACCCCTCTGAGTGCCTGAGGAGTCATGGTATGGCTCCTGAAAGAAGAGCCTGAGCAGCAAAGGACAGCAATTTCTGTAATTTCAGTTTGCTTGACACAGGGAGCCCTCTGACATATTCCTCAGGGTGAACTGAAGCCTCCCCCCTGCAGCACGTTTAGGGCACCTTCCAGCAGAGCATGTAAGCATGTGCTTAGTTCTTAATGCATGGATGGTCCCAGTGAGCTTCAGGCATGTGTTGAAATATGGATGTGCGTTTGAAGTGCTCAGCATCTTGGGGCTATCAAGCCCCAAATGGATCAATCCCAAGACATCATTCAAATTGTGGGTTTCCAACTCCACATGTTAAAAAAAAAAAAAAAAGGAAAAAGAAAAAAAGAGAGAATCATTATCTCCATTGCAAAGGCGGAAGAATTAAGGTACACAGAGAGGTTGAAGAACTTAGTCAATGTCAAGACACATGTCCTCGGGGGAAATCCAGAAATATAACCTGTTTCTTTCTGAAAGCCACTCCTGTTCTCAGCCACTTTGATACCCCTTCACTGTTTCCACCCTTTTCTTGTTACAGCTGGTGACCATCAGCAAGCTGGAAATCTGAATGTAAAATACATTTAAATGACTGTGCTTTTTGCAGCTTTCTGCCTCACATATTTTTGTTGTGTCTGTTGTTTCTGCTATTTGTCCCACAGTTTAGAGGACAAGCCAGTCAGTGGGTTAAGTGACAGAATGTTTTTCATTTTATTTAAGTATGTCTCTGTTAAAATGTAAACGGCTTTCTACCCCCTTTTGGGAAAAAAGGGGGAAAAAAAAAAAAGCCTACTCCTGTAGATGCAGTAAAGTCATGGTAATTTTCCCCAATTGAAACTCCCGACTTCGTGTCTTAGCATCATATACAGCATAATTTATAAAAGTGTGAGCAACTGCAGAATTGTTCTCCTAATAGATTCTGAAGATTCCAATTTCCATTCTGCCACACAAGACTGAAAATCCACTTGTGCTCAGTTATCTGTATCTTTGCCTCATCCTCAGACTGCATCAAAAATCAGGTTCAGGTGCAGGTTAAGAGCATGCATTTACCTCAGGAATATGGGACTTATTAAATATCTCTACACAATTAACATCACCATATCAATAAGAATTATCATTATGTCCTGTCAATCAGGTGCTGAATTTTGCTTCAGGGAAACAAAACAATTTAAATTATAGCAAGTGCCCCCCCTTCTTTTTTTACATGCTTCTCTTAAAATTGGATAATTATGTGGCTTTTCATTAGATTCCTCTAAGCATAATAGATCACGATATTCACCCTTTGACCTTGGTGATGAATGTTTCTGGTGAAAACATGTGACAAGCAGTGTTCTAATGAGAATAAAATACTGAATAACTGTGAGTCTCACATAATGAAAGAACAAAAGCGAGAAGCTCAACTACTTTTAAGGTTGCAGTGCAAAATGTGTTCATACAGCAATTCTGACAGATTGGAAAAGCAACCCTTTCTTTTTTAGATTGTACCAACAAACTTTGGTATCAGATGCAGAGACAAAGGCGAGAAAAGACAAAGGAATCTTTGTATTCTGTGTAAACTCTGCAGGAACATGAGAAGTGGTCTCTCTCTGTGCTGTCTAGGCAAGTTGCTACACAAAGCTCTGCTATTAAGTTTTCCTAAACATCTCAAAATTTTATGTGTGTATTTACACTATAAAAGAACTATAAATTCAATTTGTTTCCAATTATTTAGAGTGGGGCTAAGTAGGTCAAATTCTCCCTCATGCAAACAGCCACACACAGTAGTCAGTAAAGTTACAACACTGGTGATTATTATTCGGTGTGTTTATAAAGAATTATTTTTGTGGACTGACAAAGATGACATACCAGTCATCAGCGCCAAAACAGTGAGGGAAAAAAGGAAAGCTGGCTAAATTAGAAATTGTTAGCAGCTACTTCCCCCCCCCTCCCCTTTTTTTTTTCCCCTGTTTTGCATCTCTGAACCCTACTGCCACTTTTCAAAAGCAAGCTCAGACCAGGGTTACTTACGCCCACCTCTGCTGTGGTCATTTAGACCCCAGTCTCACTGGAGCAATGACTGCAGCAGGAATGTTTGATTCAGAAGATAGTTATCTTCTGGTTTTGTTCTATCTTGGTTGTGCATGTGTTGCTTTTTTGCATTTTGTTTGATGTCTGGGAAATGTTTATAGTCTGAATTATCATCTCTGCTAACCCAACTTGCAGTCAACTTCTGAAGAAAACCTTTTGCGTCTTATTTCCGGCTTGGGTTCATCTCTGATTCAAGGTCAACTATTCCTTAGCATGTAATAGAAATGGCTTTTTGTCTGAAATCCTGTCCCTGCAAAGACAGTGAGCGTTGTGCTGTAGACTTTTGGGACAAGGATCAGCTACACCTCGTGCCAGGTTCTGCTTTGAGTTATTCCATTATTGCAGTTATTGGCACAATGTTATTCTGAACCGAGGACTACCTGATGGAGAGGGAAATTTGGCCTCTTGCCTTTCATAACCTTCCAGAATAGTTTAGTCTAAATTATTGCTGCTCTTATTAAATAAAATAAATTAAATAACACAAAATATTAATAAAGAACTACAGCTATAATTTCCCCAGTAGTTGGTCAGTAAAGCTTTCTAAGTAGCTCCATATGAGGCCAGACTTTCTGCGCACACTCATGAGGAATTTGAGGGCCGCAGCCTGGTCCAACTACATGAGATGAAAAGTCAGGAGATTTGTACGGTAATTTGAAAACAAAAGGAAAAGCCAGCATAAGTAAAAAGTCCTGTTTCTCCTTCCCTGTGTCTGTAAGCACCGTGAACAATAACACACTTTAGGGGAATTTAAAGGATGAAGAAGGCCTTAACGGGCATGCTGTGCTGATAAGCAGATGCATTTTCCATGCTTTCTATGGGATGGCCTGGAGAGTTATCCACAGGGGGAAGGATGAGCCATGGTGTCCCTTTCCATCAGCAGCCTTCGCCTCATGGGTTAGCCCTCCCCGTCAGCTGGTCCACACGGTGTGTGGGGATGCCCCGGGAAGTGCTGGGGGCTGGGGAGGGCTCTGCCCTCACACTCCCTCCTTGCTCCAAGAGGCTCTCAGCTGCCACCACGCTTTGCCAGCTGCCGGCTGTGGCTCCCCTTCCAGCCCTGGATAAGCATGCGCGTGAAAATATCCAGAGAGGAAAGAACGTGGTTATAGCAAAGTCTAATGAAGAGAGCAAGTTTTGATTTTCATGCAGGTGAATCATTAAAGGCAAAATAATCTTATTGATTGTTTGTTACAGTTGTCTGAATTGAGGGCTGTCTCCTAGCAGATTGAAATTTACTGTGACTGATGGAATCTCATAAACTCAGATGAAAAGGAGAATAAAAATGAAGGATCTTAAAAGAAAATTACCCCAAATAAAAATGTTATTGTCAGAAACAAGTAAATATGTACTATATGCATTAACCAGTGTTGTCTGCTTACCCAGTGACTATCATTTAAATTTACCACAACAAATATTTTTGATGTTATACTCCAGTGTATCTCTCTCTAAAAAAAAAACAAAAAAAAGAAGGAAAAAAAAGAAAAAAAAAAACACAAAAAAACCCCAAAGACTTTGGTCTCCTGAAACTTTTACAGAATTCTGTTAACCTGCAGAGCAAGCAATGTTGTGGCTCACAGTATGCATATGAAGATGCTCATACCCACAGGATCGAAGTAATGTTAACTTCAGAGGTATGAGCTTTTTACTAGGTTTCCACACTATCTGTACAGGCTTTGAGTCCCACCCAAACTGTTTTGAACCTGTCAGTCAAACTTAGAAAATATACATCAGAAGGATGGTAGCTGCACCTTTTGCAAAGAGAGATGGGAGAGGCACAAGGTGGGGTGTAAGGTTATGACTGAGCAGTACGACATTTTCTTTCTGCACAAAGGATCAGTCCTGGTCCTGCCCATTGTGCCTCCAGCCATGCCGTGCTGTGCCATCCCCACCTCTGAGCTGGCTTAAGTGCCTATACATAGGCAGCTTCTGCAGCTGCTGTTCAGAAGCCAGACTGGCTTAGGTAAGGGGCCAAAGACTTGTATAAACTATGACGTTAAGTCCAAGGAAAATTGTTTTCTTCCTTCCAACACTGAAGTTATCAGCAGCTCCAAGCAGGTGCTGAGAGCTAGGGCCAGGCTAGGAAAAATTCTGGCTGAAGAGAGAAACCAAATAACAGGGGGACTGAGAAAGGGACTCATTTCATGCCTTGCATTAGAGACCACGCCAACCACATTGCACCCTGCTCTGCTCAAAAACAGTGTTGCACTGAGGGAACCCAGAGGCTGTACACAAAATAAGGAAGGCTTGAAGACACCACGTAGCCAGAGAGGTCTTCATCCTGTCTCTGGGTGGGTTTCTAATGCTGTTTCCCAGCTAGGTGGGACTTAACTTTCCTGTCTGCAAGGGCTGTGAGCTGTTGGCTGACCCTGCATGGAGGGCTGAAATTGCTTCATGTTGTTCCCTTTCCAAAACACAAAGTATGTGAAGGGAAGATTCCTGGAGAAATAGATGTACCTTTTTGGAGAACAGGAGGAACACAAACAAAGATTGTAATCAGCCACATGTAATTGTATGGCTTGTTATAACTTCATGGATACCTGAGGTTTACTAAACATGCCGTCAGGGATGTGGTAGGAGGCTAGGGGAGTTCCCCAGACCGCTGATGTACTTGATGGACTGTCTTTCACTTGTGCTAATATATTGAAACCAGCTGACCTGAAGGAAAGCCTACCTTCTTATGATAGGATTGGCATCTTGAAGGGTTGGATATTGACTGATGCCTGTGACTCTTCAAGCCCAGAATAAATAATGAATAATTATGCCAATAAATCATATAAATAATACAATAGCTGCCGTTCTAGTTAATTTTATATCTTTGGTTCCCATCACGGATCCATTTTGTTTCCCATTCACTAAGCCTTTCCTTATTCTCCTGTGTATTCCTTTTCATCATTGATGTTTTTGACTTGGAGGGTACTATAGAGCTTAGCTACTTTTGGTAAGAGGCATGGAAAAAAATAATCCAAGCAACTCACAAACCTGTGCCAGTAAAACTCCTGGTATAGACATAATTTTACTGGCAACAAAATCATTTTGCTCCAACACTTATTTTATTCTGGGAGCTCGTAGAACTCCACATAATTTACAGGGACAACAGGACTCTTGCCAGCTTTACTGGTAGGACCAGCTGCCAGAGGTATTTCAAGATGGTTTTAACAGCAACCATTTATAGGAGGAAAAACCTGGTTCTCCTTCACTTCAGACTCTCCTTTACTTCTCCCTCATTTTTGCTATAAGAATCACCCATCGCTAACAATAAATGTAGGTGACCCAGTATTAACATAATTTCACTGAATATGCAGACAAGGACAAACTGCCTCCCGGCCAAGAAACCAGAAGTAGGTAGGGGGATAGTTAATTTAAAGAAACACTGCTATAGCTCACGGAAGATTTTTAGTATGTGATCAATAAATAACAGTGAGCTCCAGATATGTTTACTTGTGTCATTTACCTATCTGCTTAGACAGAAGTCTGTGGGATTTGCAATAGCTGGGTAGAGGAACCTTTTATTGATTCCTGAATGATTTTTGAATTAAGAGTGTGCAGAGGGAGAATGAGAGTCTCTCCTTTTCCTCTTCTTATCAGAATTCACTGGAAATTCTGCAAGTAGAAGCTGATGATAGGTTACAAGTTTTTTTCTTTTTATGGTTATTCCTTTTCAGGGACAACGAAGAACTTGTTCTCCAAGGTTTCCCTTGCTGCAATGGTACATAAGCTCCCTGTTAAATGACTCTATCAGCTTCTTCAGGCCAGTCCCCATAATCACCAATTATGTTTCGTGGCATTAAAACACGCACAACATTGCCCTCCAGCATCTGCAACACGTGCTTTTGTCAAACCCCCCTGATTTGCACTGGGGCTTAAGTCATTCCTGAGCCCTGCGGTCATGCATGGAGCTCAGCCAGGGCAGTGCAAGCCCGTCAGTGCCACCAAAGCACACAGCCATCCCGCTGGCTTGGGGATCCTGCGGCTGCTCTGTGCCCAGTGGTGCATCTTCCCTAATCCTGCCTCTTTCAGTTGCTTTTTTCTAATCTTTCTTATAAGTAAAGTTAGCAGCTATGCCCACTTCGGAAACAGTTTTGCTTAGACTAAGAAGCTGTCACAGTGCTGAGAAAGCTGCAGCTTTAACCAGATTTCATCTTTGTGTGTCACTGCTCATGTCAAAGTATAAATGTACTCAGACATAAGAGTTGTCCTGCTTTCATCAAGGGAGCCAGCCTGCCTTCGCCTAGTTCCGCTTGGTTAAGCTTGTTATTTAAATTGTTAAAATTGAGACATCGGCAGTAAATTTCAGAGAAGATATAACAATTATTAGATACAAGCAGGGCTCTTGTACTTGTGAACATATTATGCCCTCCATCCACACGGAATTAGCCACAAATAATTTACAGCAGTTTCTTTAAGAAGTGTGCCCCGTAGTACTTGGATGACATTAAATCACAGTCATTCCCAACTGGATCATATTTCCAACTTTAAGATAGATTTGATGCTCGTCAGCACCGTGGCTCAGCACTCCAGGGGACTACCTTTTAAACCTGCCAGCTCTCCAAGAACTGAGCTTTGATTCCCGGTGCTGCCTCCCTGCTGCAACCTGCGAGGGTCGGTGTCTCCAGTATGCCAGGCCAGGCAGCGCCGTCACCCCTTGGAGGGCGAGGAGGACTGGGAGGATGTTCAGGTGACCTTGTGCCATTCGAGTCCCATATGAAAGTGACTGACGGTGGGAGGGGGGGTGTCTGCATCTTGCTCTGGCAGCTGTGAGCAAAAGGGGTCACTGCTGAGGCTGGAAGGAAAAAATATGTGGTAGGTGGAAGCTGAGAAGGTTTCATCTAAAAGGGGTAACATGCATGTACATACAAGTAAAATGTTGATCTTATTATGGACTGTACAGGGAGTGAAACTCAATTTTGGTTTTCCATGGGGGCTTGACTTCTGCATGAGCTTCACATTCCCTCAGAGGAGATTAACATAAACAGCTAAAAGGTTAAAAGGAAATAGGAATATTGACAAAAGCTGCCTAATGCAAGAAAGGAAAAGAAAGAGGAGCCAGCAGAAGGTGCCTGTGGTGCTGTCTTTCCCCCTGAGGGGACATCCCTTTAGTGGTGGCGCATCGACTGGGTGCCCACAGGCTCAAGGTGCAAACAGATACCTGCAGCACAGAGACGGGCAGGGATTTCTAAAGCCATCCCACACTTTAGATCTCCTGGCAGAGAGCTGTGCATTTTTGCAGGAAGCAAAGAGTCGTAGAGGGTCCCCCTTCAGCCCTGCATGGGACACCCAGGCAGCCAAGAGCCCTTGAGTAGCATGGTAAGGGTCACCAGCTTTCCTCCTTTCCACACAGAGGACTGGAAAGGGGATGGGGGCTCTGTATTGCCCTCCCTCCTGCACCAGCAGCGCTCTGCTGTGGAGGAGAAGGGGAAGGCTAAGGAGTGATTTGTGCCAGGAGAAGACCAGGGGTACACTATATCTTTGTTGAAACACCTGTTAAAACAGGGATCAATACATGGCTTCTAGAGTTACAGTCTGGCTCCTGCCCTTTACTCACAGTGGTGTGAAGGCTTCAGCCTAAGCTTATAGAAATATAGGACAACAACAATATTGCCACTGAATCCCGAGAGTCCTCTGTTGTAAGATTTAACAGCCACAGGTCTGTGAACACTGGAATGTGGCCTGGATGGCCCTGGAGAGGGAGAAATGGAAAGGCTGATCAGCAAGCCCTGTGTTGTTGGTTTTATAGAGATGGATAAAAATATTCTTCCCCCAGAATTTTGTTTTTATTGAAATCCAGGCACAATTTTTGGGGGGAAGGACATGTAGCTCTGAACAAATAGAGGAGGGGAGAAGGACGCTGGGACTCACTAGCTCTCTCTGTGCCCAAGTAGTGCCCAGCGGCACATAGTCCTATCTCATTTTCAGAGAGGCAATCTTGACAAAGTCATGCATATTAGGTGACTAACTATGTCTTTACGGGGCAGGAGGGTGTTCCTGCTTGAAATCAAAATCCAGAGGACTCTTATATTTCTGCTCAAGCAGAAGTTGTGCAATCCATCCAATGCCCTGGGGACAAGCTGCTGTGTCCATTGTATCCAGTGTGTCTCAGACACCTTGCCATTATTGTGCACGTACAGACCATCCGCTCAGCACATCCACAACCAGTTGACCCATCCTTGACACATCAGACATGCCACTCATCCTAGTGCCAGCCTGTGCGTGTGCATCTCTCTCTAGTCCAGGATACCCATCTGCCCTGAGGCAAGCTAAAAGAGCCATGGCAGAACTGCATTTCTGGGCATGTCTTGATACAGCAGGAGATGTGATCACACAAGAATTGCATGGTACAGGTTAGGGATGTTGTCAGTAAGGATAAGGGATATTGACGGAGATGCTGGTGTAATTGCCAGAGGTGGAAGCAAGGAGGGCAATGAGGGAGGAGATCAATCAGAGGCACATTGGCAACTTGGTACTAGGAGGCAAAGACTTGAAGAAAAGTGAGAGTTATGAGTTAAAAAGGTTGTCTTCCTCTGCTCCCACACTGAATGACGGGATCATTCTTCTCACTCCTGGGGGCACAGATTTTATGCCAGTAGATAGGTAATTTTCTGTCTCCTTCTGCAAAGGTTGGAAAGACAACTATCACACAGCAAATTAGGGACTCCACTGAGAAAAACTACCTTCTGGGGATCTACTGTTCGGAGGATCTGGATGCAGAGAGATGTGGGTGCTGAGAGAGGCCTCCCCAACGTGAGGTAGCGACCCTACCAGAAGTCGAGGCTGTGGCAGAAGGAGCTGTGCTGAGAGGTGAGAGCCTGGCACAAGGATTGCTCATCCATTCATGTTGCTCTGGGGTACCTGAGAAGTAGACCGTGCAAGTGGACCTACTGTCTTTGGGTTTGTTTCACTCTCAGCTCCCGTGAATGAGCTTTGACTCACTCAGGTGAACCACCTGAGCTGAACGCAGCAACTTTCACCAAGTCTTACTGCGTTACTGAGCGCTCTCCCTCACTGGGCTGATTTTCGAGGAGGGAGAACCCCAAGATCTCCTTTCTGAATGACTTTTGCACCCTGCATAAAAGCGAAAATGTCAAGCCATTTTTTAAAAAAGCCAAACCGCTCATACAAAAATTACCCGTACGAGCCCAAAGTGTCATTCTCAAGGGAGTGCTGCTAAAATAGCCTGCAAATGCCACTGGGCTTGGTTTTCATCTTTTCTCTCTCAGTGTGACTATGACATGTGCTGGTATTTACTTTGCGAGATAACAACAGACACAGGACATTTCAGGAAATACAAGGAGACAGCTAACCATAATATCTGCAACTTTATCAAAGCCGGCATAATGCTGGTCTGAGTCTAACAGGAAAGCAGCAGTGGTACAAACTGGACACATAACTTTAAAAATGTCATGTCTCGTTATCAGCAACGCGACTGGCCAATCCTTGGTTAAAAGTGACGGTGAGTCTATAGAGGGAATGCAATGCTGCACTCTCCCCAGCCACGATACAAGTTTCCAGTACGCGGCACCTTCACTTTAAAATATCACGCTAACGAGGTATGGATGTTGACAACAGTCCAAAAATCCCGATGGCTGGCCCGTGGCTGAATGGAAGAGGAAAGCTTCGCTTTCATTTCTCCTGGCCTGCCTTCCTCAGCATTGTCCTCGCGCGAGCCCCGCCGCGCTCCTGCTTCAGCATGAGCACCAATAAGCACATTTTACGATTGTTTGCTGGGTTCAAAACACTTGAAACATTTCAAAGCACCTGACATCCTTTCAAGTTAGCTGCTAAAAAACCGAGCGCAAACAGAATGGGTTTCAGAGAAGCTCTGTCAATCAGCGCTCAATCTGTATGTTCTCCGAGACATTCCTTATCCTGGCTGATTTATTTCATATTAAAAGGGCTGTCAATCTGTATCACAAGAACAGGTTGAAAAAAAAAATGTGAGTGATGTCTGTGACTTTTTTTTGTTTATTTAAAATGATATTTCCCCCCTCCTTCTTTCCCCCCTCGCATGCTTTCTTACCCACCCCCACCTTTATTTTTCTCCGCAGGTATGGCGTGAGTGTTGTATACCACATGCATTTAAATTAGAAATATATTTTGCAAAGCTGTGGCAGACCCTTCTTTATTATCCATCAAATATATCCCTTTTACCATCTGATGGCTTGGCAACAGGATCATCTCTCTTTCAGTTAAAATAAATGGGCCAGTAAAGTGGCGGAATATTCACTGTGCTGAAAAGACTGTACACTAGTTAATGTACACTGCGTGTTGTGGGTTTCATTAGAGCAGAATACTAATGGTGCACTGCATGTCTCCCCATGGTATCACTTTATTGTACCAGCTGTATTATTGTTTTATATTAATATATTGATTATTGTCTTTTTCTCTAGTGTGTGTTTTGTCTCCTAACTTTTTTCTCCTGGCATTGCTTACCTATTACAGTTGGCAATTGTTTTCAATATCACATTTTTGGAACGAATGTTGATATTTATATGATTTCTTTTTGTTTTCCCCCATGTCTCTGAAGTAATTAATTTCCCTTGTTTGCTGCACAGATGTTGGGATATTTTTCAGTGAAACTTGATAAAGAATGACATCTTCACATACAGGTATAGAGGAAAACCAGATAAATATCTTGGCATTTCAGATTCCGGGGTGGAGAGGTACCTAAACTCTCAAAAGGCCAATTCTTGGGGTTGGACGGGGGCTGAGAAAGATCTGATTTCTCCACCTTTTCCACAGTTTGTTGGACTGCTGAACTCAAAGATCTTGTTTGCTGTAGCTGTACGATACCCCTTGCACCTGGGCTGGGTGGCTGTTCTGTGTTCTGAGGAAAGGAGAGGTGAAAGCTGAGTTACCAGGAAGAACTTGTAATTTAACAATACATGGAGTGTAAAAGCACCACCACTTTGATCCATGTCAATTCAGCAGCTGACACCGCAGGACGTGGTCCAGGTCTGGAGCTTGTAGGCACTATAGCAATACAGATAAAGAAGAGTAACACCCTGGTGTAAGATGCAGTTATGCAGCTGTTTATATCTCATGGCTGAGAAACAGTGAATTCTCCCAGCATTTTTTAAGGTATCATAATACTTCACTATTATGACTTTTTTACAGAGAGCTTGCTGACGATGGTAAGTCTGTGAGTCACCTGAACACACCACCGTCAGGGAGGAGAAAGTGGAGGTCTGACAACTCACCCATTGCTGTCGCAACAGGTACCCAATCTTCCCCCGAAATACTGGCTTGGTGGGCTGCTGGGTGGAAAACCTTGCAAGTCCTGTAAGCTTGGACTAGTGTGGGAGGATATAAAGCCTTGAAGGCTAGTAGGTAAAGGAGTTCCAGAAGAAAAATTATTTGGAAGAAGATGTGTCAGTGTGGCCGGCTGGACACCCAGTGCATGGCCCTGCCCTCTCCAGATGTGCATGAGGTGGAGCCAGCTGTGGCTGGCAGCTGGTCTGCGAGCCTCAGAGCTGCAAAGTGCCCCTGTTATTCCTCCCCGGCTTGCGGTGTGGGAAAGTTTTGGTACCTCCTTCTGACAAAACAGAGCGGATCAGCACTGTGCTCCCCACAGCCGAGCTCTGTGCAAGTGAGGGGTTTGCAGAGTGACAGGCATGGCCAGAGCGTTGTTTCTCCTGCTGCCTGGGAATGAGGGTGAGCAGCATTAATTCATTATTGGCCTAGGAAGGGATAGGAAAAGGCTGCATTTGAACAGAAGATGCCAAATTGCTGTGTGAATCAGGCAACAGTGCTGGGTTTCGTGACCACAGCCTCCTGTTGCTGAGCTGGTGTCACTGGGGCTTATCATCCTTCTGCCGCAGTGAGCTTGTGCTGGAAAATCATCATGCATTTACATGCAGTTGCAAGCCCTGCTGCTAAGGTACAAGCGATGTGTAGACAATATGTAACTACAGTAATCAGAGAAATTTGTTAACTCAACAGCAGTTAAGGAAGTAAGATGGAGGGAGGCTTTTCCTGGCATGAAATAACAATCGATGACTAATAACTTTTTCCTTGAAACAACAAAATGGACGAAGACACAAAGACTACCATATAGACTGTAAAAGCACTGGAATAATCCATAGGGAGCCCCTGTGAACGAGTGTTTCCATCCGCACCATGTGTTTGCAACTCTGTTAGTTGAGACACAGGAAAGATCTTTTTGGCAAAGCCTATTCTGTCAGTAGAACTATTCCTGGGGGGTAATT